>NW_027645673.1:0-194140 GCF_949357685.1 Gobio gobio | reverse complement strand
ACCCTGCTGCTTCATTCTCTTATACTTAATTCCTTCATCAATATCGCGCTGGGAAAAGGTAAACGAATGATTTGCTTGGCGAGTTATCCATCACGTGTTTGTATATGGCGTGTACAACAGTTTGCTTTGCCTATTGCTAGACGCGATTGGCAAACGGTTTGCCAGAATATACCCTGACCTCCAACACTTCAAGCTATCGAATGGTTTCGGAAGACATGGAACATAGTGCACAAAAACATTTCAGGAGCTTTACGATGCGTGTTTGCCTTTTGGGGAGCTTAGCAGTAACAACCATGAGTATGCAAAGTATGGTATCGGATAGGTGCATCACTGATATAAATGTTTCTGGCTTAATTTTCTACCCAGTTCATGGAAAGTCCCTGCTTATTTCCCGTTATTTCACAGCTCTTATAGCGTTTCTTTCTTTTTACTACAACCACTAAATCATGTGAACTGCTTGAAGTTTTATAACCCTTAATGTTCTTCTGCATCATTAATGAAGAATCAAGAATAAACACCAACCTCTTTGTTCTTCAGTGTCTTCAGGTTCCATCCTGCAGGATTCTGGATCACTCATGTTCTAACTTCTTCACAGTTCACACAGAAACTGACGGCGGAATAATCCAATCCAGCATATGGGTGAACTGCTGTGGGAGGAGCTTCACTGAAGATGAATCGTTTAGTGGTAGGAGGAGCAGATCTGAATACATAAATGATCATATTGGTGTTTTCACTAATTCACAAATTGTATGCATTTATGTTTTATATTCATCGATCAAAATGTAAAGTTATTGAAGTTACTTCTTTGAAAGAAAGAAAAACATGAATAAATACCAGAATTAAGAATCCAAATATCTAAAAATGTAAGATTAAAAACACAATTGGATAAATAAAATATAAATAAAAAAAATGTTTGAGTTTGTAGTTGTTTTTACATGAATGATGGTTTATCACAGACTATAAGAAAATAAATTGTAGATATCAAAAGTGGTGATTATGCAGTCTGTTGACACCAATGAGATGAGCTTTAAGTGGCAGTTTACAGCTGATCTGAGGACATCAGTAATGAATGAGGTGAAAACTGGAACTATTGATATGAAATAGAGACTTTCAGCAGCTGTTGACACCTGAAACAAGCCTTACAGGATCATCAGCAGAGATCTCACTTCATTTGAGTACTAAAAGGGATAGTTCACCCAAAAATTTTAATTAGCACATGATTTACTCACCCTCAAGTCATCAGGTGATGACATTCGTTTTCAAACAAATACAATCTGAGTAATATTTAAAAGTTTCAGGCTAATCCAAGCTTTATAATAGCAGTAATAGTTGCTCTGTTTTTGAAGTCCATAAAAAATGCATCTGTCCTGCTCCACGCGGCTCTGGGGGGTTAATAAAGGCCTTCTGAAGTGAATACCGGTAGATCCGTTTGTGTATGAAAAATATCTATATTTAAAACTTTATCAAGAAAAGTTCCAGCCGATTGCCTTCTGTGGTAAAGTGTTGAAAGTACCATCTCGCAATTCAAGATGCGTACGTGACGTGATGCGTACCTGCACATTTGTCTTTCGATCGGTAGAGGAACTTTCAACACTTTTTCCATAAATTGAACACGAAAGGCGGTCGGCCGAAACTTTACTTTTTTAGTTTTAAATATTATAGCTGTGAATGAGAGAATACATTACATATTTTTTTGTGTGTTCCCATTTGCTCAAATAACAAAAGAAAAACGCCACAATAGTGATTTCACAACTTTCAAAAAGAGTGAAAAAATAGAGTGAGATTGATAACGGCAGTGAAAAGAGAGAAAGATGTTCATTTATCACTCCCATGGACACTGTATAAGAAACACCCTCACAGCAGCGGTAACTTGTTTATTGTAATTTGATGCAAAAGTAATAAAATACAAAGTATTAGTGTTATAAATGTACATATTTTTTTTTAAAATGAAAATATGATATTGATGACCGTTAAAACGCGTCATCACAGTCTGTGAAAAGGGTCTACTATTTGCAATAAACAAGTGTAAATTGTGAACAAATAATTTGTAGAGAATTGCCAGAAGAAGCTGCCATGATGAACAGCCGATTTGTATGGAGGCATCTGATGACCACGAACAGAAAAATCAAGTAAGCCCAGAGCGGTTTGTGTTCAGGGGGGTATTCCAGAAAGCAGGTTTTGTGACATACCCGGGTATGTTTAAGAGTAAGCAAGTGGATAACCTCAACTTTTGGTTCCAAAAACGGAGGTAAGGGAGGTTAACTGGAATGTAAAGATTTTGATCACATTTCAAGTTTGACAAGTTTTTGTAATGTATAATTAGTCACATTTCCAAATATTTACTAACATCTTGTTGTTTTAGGTGCATTACAAGTGAATGCTGATAAAAAGGAGGCATCAGAGTACATCTTTGCTGAGACGGTGCAAAAATGGCTCCGTTACACTCCTGAAAGGCTTGGGGGCACTGGTCGTGGTGGAAACCCCTGAGTTTAGAGTATTTAATTCTTTCTTCTACCTTTTTTCTTTCAGTAGTACTGTCCCATTTCTGTCTTTATTGGCGAGTTTCCATTTGTATTTATTTATTTATTTAAACAGGGACAGTTTAAAATATACATTAAACCTTAAAAAGGAGAGATGCATTTTACCAGGGTGTAGCACTTGTGATAATTTACACCTGCAGTCCCTGGACAGGCTGATGTAAACAAATCAAGTTAACAAAACAACAAAACATTTACTTCCATTTTGCAGATGCAGGTTGTCATGTTTTTCACTTGTGTTATAAATTCTGATGTAATTGTTTTAAGTCAATGTGAGATTTCCCGTTGAAACTGTGGGGGCATAAATAAATACATTTGCATGTAAACTGAAGGATGTTGTTTACTTTGAGTGACTTTGATACAAAATCATATCAATTGCAGCCTAACATGAAAATGTACTGGCATAGAATCCTGCTGTACATAAAGCAAGATTGATTTTATAGTGTTTCTATGTTGATTCAGTGTTAAATAAGTGATTTAATTAAAGTTGAAAAAATATAGATTTTATGGTCATCTTGATCTATTTTTCATCGTTGAAATAACATTTCTAGGTGCAAACCTGATGAAAAATCTATGTTAAATTTCAACATTGATTCAATGATGTTTTAGCTGATGCAGTAACATTGATTCAGCAATGATTCAGTGTTGGTCCGCTATCTGGTATACCCCCCAGATTGCGTGTTTTTAGTGAAACGAACTATAAGATGAGATCAAACCTTACCCAGACCACCTCCCAAGATGGTCTCGGTTTGGTTCGCTCTAAAGGGGTCTGAGATCGTTTGGAGTGTTCACATATGGGCCAAAAATCACACAAACCACACTCAGACCCCTGAAAAGGACCAAGTGTGAAAACACCTTCTAAGTGATGGAAGCCCTTCAAGAAAGCAACAGAATGCTGAAGATGAATCCAGAATTGGGAGTGTCATTATATATTATTCTATGTGCAGTACAAATATTAACTGACGAATGAACGAATGAACGTGAAAAGTTTAAACGTAACTGGGCAAGACCAGGAATTTACGTGTCTTGGGTGATTGATTGTGTGTCTTGATTCATGATGACAATCACTCTCATCATGTTGATTCAGTGTTAAATAAGTGATTTAATTAAAGTTGAAAAAATATAGATTTTGTGGTCATCTTGATCTATTTTTCATCGCTGAAATAACATTTCTAGGTGCAAACCTGATGAAAAATCAATGTTAAATATCAATATTGTTTCAATGATAATTTGATTAATGCATTAACATTGATTCAATGTTAAATAAGTGATTTAATTGTAGTTGAAAAAATATTGATTTTTAAGCCCATCTGGATTGTATTGTAGAAAACGAATATAAAGAAGGCCAATTGGAGAGCTGACTTTGAGTGTTATTTTTGTCTTTGATCTTTAGGCACTAACACACAAGAACACCTTGATTGAATTGAAGAGACCCACAGACATACCTGCTCGCTGATGAGACAAAGAGGAACATCATTCATGAATGCTACACAACTGTCAACAAGTAGTTTTCTGCAATCTTGTTCAATTCTTCAATTCTTGTTCATATTTGTTCATGTCTAGGCAATTTTGATGATTTTATGCATTTTATTAACTTTTTATTATTTTTTTCTGTGCAACACCTCATGAATGTGATTGACTAATTGACCTTTACACATCTGGCATATGTTTTAAAGTAGCCACTCTGCCCATTTGTTAAAATAAACTTTGGATTTATACATCTGTCTGAGGACTCTTGATTTTATGTCTGATCTTGTACACTAACACCATATAATAGTGTTTTTTTGTTGTTATTGCTCTGAACAGAATACTTTATTAACAACACTTATAGTAAAATCCAATGGAATTAAATCAACACCCCATAGTGTAAAACTTAAACAACTCTTGACACTTGCGGTATAAATATTCTAAACTATAAGGTGCTATATTAATGCTGTAAATTCAACACTACAAACAGTGTACATTTTACACTAGATAGATTGGGACCATATATGATCCGAAGTAGTGTTAAAATGAACACTTTAAGTGTTAATTTGACACTGTGGTTTTTACTGTGTGATACAGTATATGAATGCTTACTTTGAGTTGTCTCTGCTTATTTACCTGATATTCGAATCAAATCCACTTATCCATATTTTCTGTGCGGTTTCATTGCTAACTTGACATTACGGGCATTAGATACCTCGTGAATAAAACAGCAAAATATCAACATTACATTATGGAAAATTCAGTCTTTTTTCATCCAACAGCATTCCAAATATAGGTTCTCTAACAAAAGTGGGCAGTGACTATATTGTTGTCTGCTGGTTTAATATGGAGTTGGCCCACCCTTTGTGGCTATAACAGCTTCAACTCTTCTGGGAAGGAGTGTGTTTATGGGAATTTTTGACCATTCTTCTTGAAGCACATTTGTGAGATCAGGCACCGATGTTGGACGAGAAGGCCTGGGTCGCAATCTCCACACCCAACACATCCATGTCTTTATGGACCGATGCTTTGTGCACTGGTGCACAGTCATATTGGAAGGCGCCATCCCCAAACTGTTCCCACAAAGTTGGGAGCATGAAGTTCCAAAAATGACCAAAATGTCTTGGTATGTTGAAGCATTAAGAGTTCCTTTCACTGGAACTAAGGGGCCAAGCCCAAACCCTGAAAAACAAACCCAATCCATGATCCCAACAGCATTCCAAATATAGGTTTTCTAGGAAAAGTGGGCAGTGATTATATTGTTGTGTCCAACCAATAAGACATACACTATATTGGCATAAAATTTGGGACGCCTTCCTTTACATACACATGAAGTTTAATGAATTGGTTGAATATAAAGAAGTAATAAATATGAAAGCAAATGAGATTCTCTCTTTATTGACAGACTGTAAAAAGATGGACACAACCCCTTCACTATCTTCTATTGGAGGAAAGTGAAGCTGTCAACGTCTGAATATGTCGCTGACAACTTGTGCTGATTTGGGACCTGAGTCTGCACAGTAGAAAGCAGAAAGTAGAGCCGTGATATCAAAACCCTGCTCACACTCCCACAGTATCTGTTAGCTGCAGAACAACTCAATATGTTGGTGTGAAATAAACAGTTACAGAAATGTAGAAATTAAAGTTAAAGCTCCAATCTCCTCCCGAAAATCCCAGAAAAAATCTGTTGCTGCTTCAGTGACAACATCGCTCCGAGAGGCTGTCAATCTCAGCCGAACAATCATCCCCGTTGTCTCACCCCCGTTTTTATAGCATGAAATAACTAAATAAAAACATTATTATTTAAAAAAAAACGTATTTTAAAAAATGAACACTTGAACTTAGCGTGATAAAAACAACCTAAAAATGAAAGAAACCATCTCTGTAAAAAATATATTTGAAGTGTAATTTGATTTGTTTATTTTGTCTTACATCACATTAAAATACATGGGGGGGGGGTGTTATGAGTTATACTAGGACCAACTTCCTGGGGGACATACAAGATATCTAAAGCATCTCAAGAGAAGAGAACCGAATAAGCAGACAGTTGAAAAGCTACATTATAGTATCTTACATCTGCATTTGGTAAATATTTCATAAGTATCAGAATAACTAGATGTTCTAAGCACAGAAATTAAGAAACTGTATATATCAGGTACATGTCCTGCTTAAAAGTGTTGGAGACTCTTCTTCAGCTTCCTGCTAAACATGTGATCACAAGAACATCCTTCATAATACAACATCATTTCTGCAATGTACTAAAAACATTACAATAAATTTGTTCTTTTGGACTTGAAACCACCAGTCCTGAAGATGAACTTTGTTTACTGCATGTTTACTGTTTCTTTGTCCTGATTTCTATGGAAGAGCTAGCTTTTATTTCTCAACATGTTATCACGTTTGATGATGGGGTATTGTGTAGTTTGATGAGGGGGCAGCATTGCATTTGAAAGGGCTGGATCTGAAGATGGATTCATACATGATATCATGATTTCAAACATTTGTTTTTTGTATGATTGAGTAGAGAAGATGAATGAGTGAAACTCTTGCCACATGGAATGCAGTGATACGGCTTCTCTCCAGTGTGGATCCGCTGATGTATTTTCAGGGTTCCTAACTGAACGAATCTCTTGTCACACTGGTAACACTTGTAAGGTTTTTCTCCTGTGTGGATCCTCTCATGTATTTTTAGTTGATTTGATCGACTGAATCTCTTGTCACAGTGTGAACACTTGTAAGGTTTTTCTCCAGTGTGAACTCTCTGGTGGAGTTTCAGTTCACCATCACTAATAAAGGTCTTCCCACAATCAAAGCACAAATGATCCTTAAAGTGTATTTTCAGGTGTCGTTTTAAAAAACTCAGCTGACTAAAACTCTTTCCACACAAAGAACACATGTGAGGATTCTCCTTTGTGTGAACTTTCAGGTGGCTCTTCAGGGAATCTGCCAAAAGAAAGTTTTTACCATACTGATGACAGTTATATGGTCTTTCTCCAGAATGAGAACACAGATGTGATTTAAGATTACTTGTATTTCTGAAACTCTTCCCGCACTGTTCACATGTGTGCGGCTTCTCTCCAGTGTGGATTCTCATGTGTACATTAAGGTGTCCTTTTCTTGTGAAACTCTTCCCACACTGATCACATGTGTGCGGCTTCTCTCCAGTGTGGATTTTCATGTGAAGATTATGATCTCCTTTTCGTGTGAAACTCTTCCCACACTGATCGCATGTGTGCGGCTTCTCTCCAGTGTGGATTTTCATGTGAAGATTATGATCTCCTTTTCGTGTGAAACTCTTCTCACATTGATCACATGAGTGCAGCTTCTCTCCAGTGTGCATTCTCATGTGTACATTAAGGGTTCCTTTTCGTGTGAAACTCTTCCCGCACTGATCACATGTGTGCGGCTTCTCTCCAGTGTGGATCCTCTCATGTGTTTTCAGAGCTCCTGACTGACTGAATCTCTTGTCACAGTGTGAACACTTGTAAGGTTTTTCTCCAGTGTGAATTCTCTGGTGCTGTTTCACTTCAGCATCACTAAAAAAGGTCTTCCCACAATCAAAGCACATATGATTCTTCACAGCGCTGTGTCTTTTCTGGTGTACTTTCAAAACATTCATCTCACTAAAACTTTTTCCACACAAAGAACACATGTGAGACTTCTCCTTTGTATGAGATTTCAAGTGGCTCTTCAAGGATTTTGCCAAAATAAATTTTTTACCACATTGATCACAGTTATATGGTCTTTCTCCAGAATGAGAACGCAGATGTGATTTAAGAGTATCTACCCTACTGAAACTCTTCCCACACTGATCACATGCGTGCGGCTCCTCTCCACTGTGGATTCTCATGTGACACTTAAGGCTTTTTTTATGTCTAAAACTATACCCACACTGATCACAAATGTGTGGGTTCTCTCCAGTGTGGATTTTCATGTGTTCCTTAAGGTATTCTTTTCGTTTGAAACTCCTTCCACACAGATCACATGTGTGCTGCTTCTCTCCAGTGTGGATCATCTCATGTCTTTTCAGAGCTCGTGACAGACTGAATCTCTTGTCACAGTGTGAACACTTGTAAGGTTTTTCTCCAGTGTGAATTCTCTGGTGCTGTTTCACTTCGGCATTACTAAAAAAGGTCTTCCCACAATCAAAGCACACATGATTCTTCACAGCGCTGTGTCTTTTCTGGTGTTTTTTAAAAGTATTCAGCTCACTAAAACTCTTTCCACACAAAGAACATGAGTGAGGCTTCTCCTTTGTATGAAGTTGCAGGTGGCTCTTCAACGATTTTGCCCAAATAAATGTTTTACCACACTGATCACAGTTATATGGTCTTTCTCCAGAATGAGAACGCAGATGTGATTTAAGATGACTTGTATTTGTGAAACTCTTCCCGCACTGATCACATGTGTGCGGCTTTTCGCCGGTGTGGATTTTCAAGTGTTCGTTAAGGCTTGTTTTAAATGTGAAACTCTTCCCGCACTGATCACATGTGAAAGGTTTCTCTCCAGTGTGAACTCTCATGTGAAGTTTAAGACTTTGTTTGTATGAGAAACTCTTTCCGCACTGAGAGCAGATGAAACATTTGTTGGATCGTCTCAAAGATTTATTTCCTGTTTTCACATGATGTTTCTCTTCTGCTTCGCTCAGTTCTTTACTCTCTTCATTCTCCTCCATCAAGTCTAAAATGAAAGTAAAACACTTTAATTGTCAGTCAATCATAACAAATCATAGAGAAATGTGAAGGGAAAGGACAAGAACCCTGGAAAAGTGAACCCTGGTGTAAAAAGAAAGTAGACAGATTCTATACAAAAGTTTTTATGATATTGAATGCAACCATCAACTCGGTTAAAGTTACCATGAAACAGAACTTCTGTAGCAATGAATGTCTTGCTCATAATTTATGAGAAATCAAGTTTATCAAGAACTGTTAAAAAGGCATATTGAATATATTTATTATTTATACGAAACCTGCAGCGCCCGTATGAATCACGTGCCAAGGAAGTGGAGCAGATGAGCTGAGCAGATGCAATTAACACAGTTTCCCAGAATAATCTGACAGTATCAAAAGTTTACTGATATAATATAATGTGGATTTGGATATAATGTGGATATTGTAATTTGTAATAACAAATGAAGTGTATTTTGTTAGTTCTTATTGAAATATGTTGACTATTTCATACTGCGATTAAAATGCATCTTAGCACTATTGCGCCATGTGAATGTGTGTTTGCTGTTATCTAATTAATTCTGCTGCACTGTTGTTATTTTTTTCTTTAATCTTTTTAGCGTGCAATTTCATGATTGACACAACTATTTGCATAAAGTAAACTTTCCTGGCTAACCAACAGGGTATGTTAGGATGTCTGTTCTGGGAACTTTCTGGAAATCAAAAACTTTATACTGATACAATATCAATGTATAGCCTACTGTACATATAAGGAAAAATATGTTTGCCCTTTTAAAATGTATTTTAAAATGGCAATTGGTTTAAATTATATTTGCTTTCATTCAATAATATTCACTTGTGTGTGCTTATATAAGTATCATTAAAAATATTAGGATTCAAGTTATTAACATTTTAAAATTTCACATTTAAAAAAAAATCTAGTGTTTGATCATGTCTAAATATTTATTCAAATACAAAACCTAAGTAAGCAGTTATGATCTGCAATACTTTTTTGAGCAACTAGACTAGATACATGTATATTTATTAAAGAGCCATGCAGGCAACTAGTGGGAAAACAATGGCATCACAAATGAAAATTATTATTGTTCCAGCCACAAAATGACTCTAATATGCCTTTTTGCATTATACTTTTCAATTGTAACCTTAAATAGGCCTACTACACTAACTGTATTATAAATAATAAAAAAAATATTAGAAGAAAAATATTTCAAGTTGTCATTAATGGACCATAATTATTGCACAAATAGTAGGATCTCCTCAAAATATTAAACGGCCTAAATATTATTGAACTAAAACATAGAACATTTATTTAATTGAAAAATAGTTACGGTGCACATTAAGTGTGCCAAAATGGTATTTATTGTTATTATGTAATATTAAAACTTTAAAAATTGTTTGTTTCATGTCAACAGCAGGGTTGCCAATTTGGCGTGAGATTTGCTTGGGCAGAGTGAGAGCGTGAGACAGAGAGAGCCTGAAAGCGTGTCTCGAGTCAAATTCGTGCGAGTTGGCAACAAATTGTTAGCTGGGCACCCGGTAACGAGTGTGGCATCATTTAGAAGCAGCAATAAACTCTGGCTCATTTTAGGCAAATCCACAGACATTTAACAAGAAAATATTATGCACCAACCTCTTTGTTCTTCAGTGTCTTCAGGTTCCATCCTGCAGGATTCTGGATCACTCATGTTCTCACTGTTCAGCTCTGTCTTCTTCACTCAGGGGCTGATGGGATAATCCAGCATTTATTGGTGAACTGCTGTGGGAGGAGCTTCAAGATGAGTAGGAGGAGCAGACCAACCAAAATCAAAAATAAATTATCAAATTGAGGTTCACCAATTCACAAATTTATGCATTTATTTTTTTATGTTCATCTATCAAAATGTAAAGTTACTGAATTAGTTTTTTTTTAAACATTTGTATTTTATGTTTTGTTAGTGAATTGATCTGTTTTATAAATCTTGCTTTATCTGCCAAATGAACAAATGGACAAAGAAATATAGAAAAGTATGAATAAATAGAATTAAAAGAATTGAAATATCTAAAAATGTAAGAATAAAAACACAGTAGGATAAATTAAATTAAATAAAAACATGTATTAACATATTTTTAGTTTGTAGTTGTTTTTACATGAAACATGGTTTATCACAGACTATAAGAAAATGAACTCAAAAGTGGTGATTATGCAGTCTGTTAACACCAATGAAATGAGCTTTAAGTGACAATTTACAGGTGATCTGAGGGCATCAGTATAATGAATGAGGTGAAACTGGAACTATTGATATGAAATAGAGGCTTTCAGCAGCTGTTGACACCTGAAACAAGCCTTACAGGATCATCAGCAGAGATCTCACTTCATTTGAGTACTTAAAAACTGCTCTGTCATAATATTATTTACCACAAGATTAAAACACCAGTAATACATAAAAACAAATACAAATGACACATGCCTGCTGTAGTTTTTTTCTGCTTCTTTTATGTGGTTTCATTAACCTGCATTCCAGGCTAAATACTATAGCAGGATAATGTGTTCAGTTGAATACACCTTCATATAGTTAGATTTTCTAATAATTAAGCCTACATTATCAATAAAGGAATTATATCATTAATTTCCCCACAGACTAAATATAAATTAAAGCTGCAAGCAGTGATGAAAGGGCCCTCACACCCGGGCCACTACCATTTGGTGGCTTTAGGAAAACAGATATGCATTTAAACATGTAACATTTGGAGAAAAATAGCAAAGTCATTTGATGTGCCACACTTCCTGTTGCCAGCAAGTGGGGCTTTAATTATAACTGAATATTGCCATGTAGATGTCTTCATGTCAGGACTGTAATCAAACATGTGAAGTTTAGGGCAGATTGGACATTGTTTGTCTGAGTTACAACAACTTTTTGTTTTGTGGCGTTAATCACATACATTAGCACTTAGCCAAAGTGTTGCATGATTTAATTTGTTTCTAGCATGTTTGGCACTTCGTGGCATATTTATATGTGTTTCATGGAGTGAATTACAGTGTAAAGCATGCCATTTCCTGTTTCCAGCAGGTGGCGCTATGACTAACTGAATATTGGGATGAAGATGTCTTCAGCCCCAGCCTGACAAGCCAGACCCACATCAAGATGTTGGGTCTGGGAACTCACCATTGGCAGGGCTCAATCCGAGGGGTGGGATAAACGGTTGTCTTTCAAATTTCCTCTACACGCAATAGGATAGCGCTACAACCAACCAGAGCAATAAAGAAGGTGAAGCGGAGCTAGTTGATAGATTAAACTTTCGCCGTATCTGGTCGGCAAAACTCAGAACACATCTTCCTTTCTTAAGAATGACTTCAGTGCTGGAGCGGAGGATTTGGAGCAATACTCCAGAATTAACGACATGGTCATACCAGGCTCAAGATCAATTCCCGGTCTTATGCACAAGCAGTGACCACGTTTACAAAAATCAAGTTGTAGAAACACCTCAAAGATGGTCAGTGGAAACAGGATGTACCTGAGCTCAATTTTGAATGCCATGGCAAAGGCTGTGAATGTACATGTTTTTTTGATTATTTGGTTTTAAAAAAAAATAATTTGCAAAGATTTCAAACAAACTTCTTTCACGTTGTCATTATGGGGTATTGTTTGTTAGCCTGGCTCCGCCCTCCTACGCACTTCTGCTCAATTTTCATTTTCCTTCAGTACTCCTTCTGGGATTGCGGTATATTCTCTGGTTTTCAGCGAACAGCGGGAGTGGCTGAGAACGATGATGTTGATTTTGTGCGCTAGTTTGAGATGACACACGTCACGACCAAACGTTAGCGATTGGTTATGGCAGACCCAGAGTGGCTCTGGGCAGATCCAATAGTTTTAAACTTCAACAGAGTTCCCGCCTTCAAGGAAATTAACGCTTGTCACTGGAGAGTGACCAGACCAGATCTGTACAAATTAAACGTACCAGAGTCTGGTGGGACCAGGCTAATTGTTTGTAGAATTTTGAGGAAAATAATTAATTTAATCCATTTTGGGCTGTAACATAACAAAAAAGTGGAAAAAGTGAAGCGCTGTGAATACTTTACGGATGCTCTGTATCTTAGTGCATCTATGTGGTCTGTATGTTTATGAAGTTGTGACACCTCATTGTCTGAGATGGTTCTCTGTGACCCACACCCATTCTCATTCTACTAATTGATGACCATTTGCTCAGGATGTGGTCAACCCAAATGGTACATAAACAACAAAACCGTTGACTTTCTTCTTCTCTATGATAATTAATTTGGGGATGAGCTCATTCTAAAATATACTGGGTCAGGGTGGAACCTGGGTCATGGCAGATTACAATTTCTTACACATTACAATTTATGTCTTATCATAACTGGTAAAACCTGAAAGTCAAAGAAAGAAAACATCAGTATTTTTTACTTTCTTTAGACAATATACAATATCACTCAATATTAATATTAAATACTATGGTACTTCCGTAAATGAGTCCTACCTGTCGAGACATTTCCTTCTCTGCCTTCTCTTATAAAATAACCTTCTTATCATAGTAAAATCTATCGTTCCCAACACATGTATAGTTTCGCATAAAACATGTTGAAGATTTGCAGACAGGCAGTCGATTCATGATAAGCTGCTTCCTCACAAAAGTAGTTTATTCAGCATAGTGAAGCCTCTTGTCCATTGACATCCATTAAATAAATAAAAAACGGACACAGTTAGCATTAGCCGTTACGCTTTGGCTAAAGGTTGCAGGCATGGCTTCTACTGGCGTTGGCTTCATCCTTTGAAGGCTGCATTTGAAGGCTTGATTGCATAACCCTGTTTCGTATTTTGTTTGTACTGCTGCATCATATATATATTTTTAATTTTCTTAAGATTGCACCCCGTCTTAATATTTTTTATGCATTTCATTTTTCTCTTGTTTTAGGACAATTCTGTAGAAAATGGGCCGGCTTTCTCTTCTTGAGAGACTGGTAGAGAAATAACAATAACAATAACATTTGCATATCAAACAATGTCGTTCTATACATGATTTTTGTTATGCAAGTTATAATTTGTAAATAAAACAAAATGGTAATTTCTTTGCATGGTTTATTTATTGTATTGCAAGTTAGAAATTTGTAACTGAAATTATTTATTTTTTTAATACATTTTATACAAATATTTCTAAAAATATAGACTGGATTACTAATATTACATACTACAATACTACTATATAACATTAAGTGAAGATCTTGGGTGTGACCCCAGACTACTTTGTGGGTTACACACCCAAGATTTTCACTTACTGTTATACTTGCATGTATGAAATTGTTACCCATATAACTAGATTTTTTGCAGTGAGGGAAAACAAGCCTGCATTCCAATGTGCATAACCATCCTAAATAGTATAATATTAGTAATTCAGTCTATATTTTTAGCACAATAGTTTTTTTTTACAGAACATCTAGTATGTTAGGTGTGGGAGTCTTGTGATGTTAAGCCAGCCAATCAGAATTTAGCAGTCTCTGATTGGCTGGAATTATGGCATCTTGTAACATTGGGTTGTGCTGAGCAAGCGAGCCGTCGTCTAAAGAAAAGAGCAATCAAAGCGGGTATCGGAGAGAATGCAACTAATACGTTGCACATGTGAAAGAGAACGTCTGCGCACATCATAAACGTATTTTAAATACAAAATTGATTTTCGTTCGCTCGAAAATTTGTAGGCTATTTTATTATTTGCGAGACAAACATTTCTCCGCAAAACTCAGTTTACGCAACACATGAAATCCCCAAACTTCCGTCAACATAATGGCGTGCAACGGGACAAAAAACGGGGAAAAAAGTATAACATACCGGCGTGACCTGCACCGAGTGTCTTATCTTTTGGATTGTTTATTTTGAGAAGTTACAGCAAACATGGTAATTGCCTGCGTAGTAAAAGGTTGTGAGAACAAGGAGCGGACATACACTAATGTAATGTTTCACAGAATTCCGTCGAATGTGGAACTGAGAAATAAATGGCAAACATGTTCAATATCAGGACAAGAGAGCAAATACATGGCTAAATACAAACAAGTCAGACATTTAGCACAGATATTAATAATGGAATAACAGCATAGCCTACTGTATACCATTCCACTAACTTATTTGCCAGTGTTTAATGTGCAGTGTGCAATAATACCTATTTTATACAGTGAGCTAATATTCTATTGCTATATGTTATGTAGTTATTATTTTGCATTGTTCAATATATTTATATATGAGTAAATGTCACTTAAGAGACACTTGCCGTCATTTGTCCAGTGTTTTTGTAGAGTGTTGCAACAGCTTGAGTCTCATCTTCATGGGTCTGAACTTTAATGACTGTAGGTGCACCGACAGTACCTGCGTCTTTGTGTTTCCTGCACATACAGAACGTCATGATTACAGACACGATCAACAGAGATCCAGCAGTGGCAGAGAGCAGCACTATCAGAGAGACTGAAGCTGGAGGAGGATGAGGAGGAGAGGGTGAAGGAGGTTGTGATGTAGGATGTGGGCCTGGAATTGTAATGACAAAAGAGAGAGTAATATGACCACTGATGTACCTGAACATATATGACAGAGCTCAGTGATGTTGAGATGCTCAGTCTGGTGTCTGATGAGATTAAGACTTTTTTTGTATTTTTATCACTATGGCCCCATTATTTGGCCCAAAGCTGGTTCACTTGTACCCTACTATTTATCACAAGAATATGAAGAGGACAGTAAAATTACTCTGTAATTCTCTACTCACCATTAACTGTAATATTGAATCTCTTGAAACTATCTTCACTTAATTTGTCTCAACACCAAACACACCTGGATAACAAGATTAATAACAACTCATTAAAATCCTCCGAACATTTTCAACAGTACATTTATCACTAGAAGTAATGACATAAAATGTGTTTATAACTCACCAGACCGACAACACAAACTCAACAAAATAAGTGTGTGCAACATCATCTCCAACAGCTTAAGATAAAAACACTATGATCTGAAAACTATCAGTGGGTTTATAAAGGAACTCTTCAGTCAGAGAGAATTAACTCCTACGCGTCACAGTTCATGTACGAGAACGCGCTTCACACTATGACTAGTCACATGATACAGTCGATGAAAACTAACATTTATGAAATCAATGTAATAAACCCCAAAGCATTGTAACCATAGTTCCCACCGAAATACTGTTATCATTATAAATAGATAATCTTCTAAAACACAATAAATTGGATCTTGCATGTTTTGAGATTTTTGTTTTTCTTTAGGCCTAGTTTCTCAATGCATCGTCCTGAAGCTTTACCAGTTTTATTTTAGGAAAGGTATCTAGTATGGCATATACAATTATGGTCGTCATGTTTATGAAGCATATGAATAAAGTTCACACATTTGATGGTGTGATCATGTGAAGATCTATTTCATCTATTTTGCTAGTTCCTGAGGTGTCATTTTACGCTAACTAAACATTTGTTACTTTAAGGGCCAACGTGCCACACCTTCCCAGCCAACATGTATATGTGGGCCCCACATGGTTTATGCTTGGGCTACATGGGAACCAAGTGGGCATGGTCCCAAAATGGGCATCTTATATGGGGCCCACTCGGTTCAGCTAAGTAGGTCCCATATGGGAGAAAACTACCTGAACTACCTGACTACCTGAACACTGGATTTGTCAACAGGGTAGCAAATATATTTTATAAATGTATTTGATGTATATACTTTGAAGTATGCTCTCAGATCATCTTCTAGGGTTGATATAGGTAAATATAGGCTCAAATTATTTCACAAATCTTTATTTTCTTTATAAAAATCCTCTGAGGCTTGTTAAAGGTCATCATTATCTCCCCCTAGTGTCCTAATGTGAGAATGTCTGATTCATCAGTAACGGACTGATGTTGACCTCACAACAGTCAGCAGCCACACCCACTACAGTAGAGACAACCAATCAGAACACAGGAAAAACATCCCAGTACTATAACAGAACTGATCAAAACAGGTTTCAATAGTTTTAGCCTTGTCTCACAGACTAAAATACTTGTTTGAACAAATAGGATCAGAGTGTCTCGTTTGTCTTTAGACCTCAGATTGTGCACTGGTCTTAGAACAGACGACGCTCCTGGAGCTCCCCCTAGTGACTGAACATAATAACACACTTTCTGCAATGCTATTTTAATGTAGGCTACATTTTTAAACATACATGTCGAGCATGCTAGACGGGCACACTAACAAGAACACTAAATATTGCAGTCTCTAGCGGCAGGCCCGGTTCCAGAATCAAATCACTGAGGGTGCTTCTGAAAATTACCGAGGGTGCTCTAGTAAAGTGCAGATAGGCTAAGCAACAGCTCACAGCTGTGAGTGAGAAATGTATGATTATTTATTTATGTTATGTCTGCATCAATATGCTATACTAACACATAACATTCTGTTTTGTTTCAGAGCATGCATAAAAAGAACCGGAGACATGGCTGCACTGGTATGAACTGTTTTACTCGGCATGCTTGCATGATCAACATACTACAGCACGGGAGTGCCCTCTAGCGGCCATCAGGTATTATAACATTAACTCAAATACATTACATCTCCTCCCTCCTTATTCAAACTACACCGCTTTCATTTCAACATAACAACATTAAGTCAACTTAGGAAATAAGTCAGGTCACAATTAGTAGTTCACTAAATGTTAACTTAACTATTCACCTCAACAATATGCAACACCTTTAACATATTCTTCAGTGTATATAACATGTACACATTTTACAGATCAAGCCTGTTAGGTGGTTTACGGGTTCTGACAGGAAATCTTCTCACATTTGGGGAAGAAGCAATGGCTGGTTCAACCAATTTGGTTACATGCTGATCTAGAACCTTAGGTTCAATGTCGTTAGATGTTAAAGACAGTTCTTGTCTCTGATCACCCAATGTTTCTGATGTATTGTTCTCTTCTGGCAATGTTTCTGTGTTTTTGGCAATTTCTGGATGACAGTCTAACATTTGATCTGCATGTCTTTTCCAGCTTTGTGAACTGTCCACCTGAACCGTGTACGATACTGGCCCTGACTGAGAAGAAACCGTACCAGTTTTCCACTTCTCCTCTCCCCGTCGATAATCCCTTACCAGCACTGAATCACCTACACTGAAGTCTCTTTGTTTTGCATGAAGAGCACGGTAAGAACACTGAACCTCTTGTGCCTGCTCCACAGTCTGTTTCACACTTGGTTTCAGTAGATCCAGCCGTGTCCTCAATCTGCGATACAGGAACAGCATAGCAGGTGTTTCTTTTGTTGTGCTATGTGGAGTATTTCTGTACTGTAGCAAGAAGGAGTCCAATCTCTGCTGTAAGGGTACTGGTTCTTTGGACGCTTTCAATGAGTGTTTAAAGGTCTGAACGAAACGTTCAGCCAGGCCGTTGGTGGCTGGATGGAATGGTGCAGAGCGCACATGTTTAACACCATTTGTTTTCAGGAAACTTCCAAACTCCTCTGAAGTAAATTGTGGACCATTGTCGCTAACTAGCGTTTCAGGCATGCCATAGCGACTGAATAGACCACGCAGAACTTGAATTGTCTTGGATGAAGTTGTTGAATCCATCACATGAACTTCTGGCCATTTTGAGTGTGCGTCAACAACTACCAGAAACATTCGTCCTTCAAATGGTCCAGCAAAATCGATATGGATCCGCTGCCACGGAGCTTCTGGCCATGTCCAGGGGTGTAGAGGTGAGAGGCATGGAGATTTTTGCTGTTGTTGACAGGACATACAGGTCTTTGATTTTCCTTCAATTTGAGAATCAATGTTTGGCCACCAGATGTAGCTACGTGCTAGAGCCTTCATTTTTACTACACCTGGGTGTCCTGTGTGTAAGTCCTCCAACACTCGTTGTCTCAGATTTGATGGAACGATCACTCGCTGTCCCCACATCAGACAGTCCTGCATCAGTGAGAGTTCTTCCTTTCTCATAAGATATGGTTTTAGTACCGTTTCTGAGTCTTTTGTAGATGGAAATGAACCGGTGGCTACCATCTCCTTCACACGACAGAGAATTGGATCTGCTCTGGTTCCTTTACTGATGTCGCTGCTACACACTGGAAGTGCCTCCATTTTGTTTATGAGGTAAGTGTCCACTGTATCTTTCCTGTCATCGTGCTGTACAGGCAGTGGCAATCGTGATAATGCATCAGCATTTCCATGATCATTAGCACTTCTGTATTGAATTGTGTAATTATGCGCAGCTAGCAGAAGAGCCCACCTCTGAAGTCTTGCAGCAGCCATGGATGGAGTTGCTTTGTTCGGATGGAGTATGGTGGTAAGTGGACGATGGTCTGTAAGTAATGTGAAGTGACGTCCATATAAGTAAGTATGGAACTTCCTTACTCCAAAAATGATTCCCAGCGCTTCACGTTCCAGTTGCGCATAATTCTGTTCAGGTTTACTCAGAGTTCGGGACGCAAAAGCTATGGGTCTTTCTTGCCCATCCGGCATCAAGTGTGAAAGTACAGCTCCCACCCCATAAGGTGAAGCATCACAGGCCAAGCGAACTGGGAGTCTTGAATTATAATGTGTGAGTACACTAGGTGTTAACAGTTGTGTTTTAGCATCGTTAAAAGCTTTCTCACACTCTGTAGACCACTTCCATTTTGTCTCCTTGCGCAGCATTGCGTTCAGGGGGTGAAGAATTGTGGCCATGTTCGGTACAAATCTTGCGTAATAGTTAACCAGTCCCAGAAAGGATCGAAGTTGGCTGACATTAACAGGAGCTGGTGCTTCGGCAATGGCACGCAGTTTATCTGGGGACTTGTGAAGCCCTGATGCGTCGATCACATGTCCCAAATACTCCAATGAAGTTTTGAAAAACTCACTCTTCTCTCTCTTAACACGAAGCCCGTATTTCTCCAGCCGGCTCAGCACAGCCTCCAGGTTAGACAAGTGATGAGTATCGTCTTTTCCTGTGACCAGGATATCATCCAAAAAACAATGTACAAACGGTAGCCCTTGCAGCACTTGTTCCATGACTCGTTGGAATATCGATGGAGCCGAAGTGATACCGAATGGTAATCTATTGTATGCAAACATCCCCTTGTGAGTCGTGATTGTCAGATATTTGGATGAATCTTCATGCACAGGAATCTGCAGGTAGGCATGTGAAAGGTCTAGTTTGCTAAATCTTTGTCCCCCAGCCAGTGAAGCAAATAAATCTTCAATTCGGGGTAATGGATAATGTTCTGCACACAGAGCTGGGTTCACCGTTATTTTGAAATCACCACAGATCCTAACATTGCCACCCTTTTTGATTACTGGCACAATCGGGGTTGCCCATTCACTGAATCGCACAGGTGCGATAATTCCTTGTTTCAGCAAGCGATCAATTTCTTCCTCCACCTTGTGTCTGATGGCATACGGTACCACTCGTGCTTGGCAAAATTTTGGTTGAGCTCCCGGTTTCAGATTTAAGGTAGCTGTATACCCATTGAATGTCCCTAAATCTTCTCTAAATACTTTAGCATACCTTTTAAGAAGACTATCCAATGTCCCTTCATTAACTCGATGCACTGCTCTTACAGTTTTGATCTCACGCCAGTCTAGACGAATTCTCCGAAGCCATTCTCGTCCCAACAGAGGAGCTGCATTTCCTGTAACGACATACAAGGGTAAACGTACGCTTTGTCTGTTCAGCTTGACACGCACTTTGATGACACCTTCAGGCGAGATGACTTCCCCTGTGTACGTCTTGAGGACAACGTTCGTCTGACGTAGTCGAACATGGCTCAGTTTATCTCTGTACAATGCACTCGAGATAATGGATACCGCTGCACCAGTATCCACTTCCATCTCAATTGGCAAGTCCTCAATTTTTGGTTGCACTTTAATTACAGATGACACTGAATGAGTTTCACTTTTCATTTTGTTCACCCGTGGAGAATTTCGCAGTGTTGTTGTCACTTTGTGTAAAGTCAGTTCCGTATCCGTGTCCGAATTTGTCTCCTCCTCACTCTCATCCATGTCAGCATTCACTCTGTGAATTGGTCTTTTCTTCGTCTGTCCCTTCCATTTTCCACTTTTACCTTTTTCTGTAGCTGTATGTGTTTTCTTCTCTGTCTTTTTACCTTTACACATCCGTGCAATGTGGCCCTTCTTTCCACAATTGTGACACATTTGATCTTTGTAAAAGCACTCATTTTGAATATGGTTGGGCTTTCCACATCTATAACATTTCTCTTTGGGCGATTCTGATGACAGAGACATGGCGTTTACTTTCAATGAGTTGCTCAAGTGCTGGGATTCTCTAGATACAGCCTCCATTGACATCGCTATATCCACAGCCTTTTTATATGTGAGCGCCGATTCAGTCAATAGTTTCCTTTGTATTGACTCGCTAATCAGGCCACACACGAATCTGTCACGCAGCGCATCATTTAGATTGTCGCCAAACTCACAGTGCTCCGCCAGTTTCTTTAACACCGCCACATATTGTGCGACACTTTCCCCCTCTGCTTGATTCCGTTTGTGAAATTTAAACCTCTCAGCAATCACAATGGGTCTGGGGGTAAAATGTGCTTGGAGGGTGTTCACAATCTCATCATATCCCATAGTCCCGGGCTTAACTGGTGCAATGAGACTGCGTAAGAGTCCATAAGTCGATGCCCCCATAACACTGAGGAAAACTGGCACTCTTTTCTCTGCGCTAATGCCATTAGCCTCCACAAAGTGTTCAAAACGTTCTACATACGTAGTCCATTGCTCTCTTGCCTCGTCGAACGCCTCGACATGTCCGATGATCGTAGCCATCCTTTCACTTTGACCGACGGCTTTGTATTGACAGTGGGAACTTTATACTCGTCGCCAATTTGTGTTATGTCTGCATCAATATGCTATACTAACACATAACATTCTGTTTTGTTTCAGAGCATGCATAAAAAGAACCGGAGACATGGCTGCACTGGTATGAACTGTTTTACTCGGCATGCTTGCATGATCAACATACTACAGCACGGGAGTGCCCTCTAGCGGCCATCAGGTATTATAACATTAACTCAAATACATTACAATTTACAATTCACTTTTACCAATAATTGGAATTTCAAAGATATTTTGCTACAAATGTTTGTCTGCCTTAACATTGCTTTAAAGTGTTACTAGTATTTTAACACATCATCTTCTTGAGAACCAGAAAAAAAGTTTTTGTGAATTTAGATTTTTTTTAGGTCATTGTTTGGAGCATAAAAAAATTCCTATGTTGTAATCTATATCCTCTGCTCTGTGGACACCAGAACCAATTTTTTGAGAAAATAAAAGACATGAATAGACAAAAACAATGTTTTTTTTTTCCATTCACCAGTTTTTATGCTTCAGGCTTTTTATCCAAACTTTGTATAAAGATGATTCTCAATGTTATGAAAGATAACAGAAAATACTTTGATATACCATTTTACTGTATGTGTGTAAACATGCCCATAAATGCCATTCCCATTCTATGCAATGCATCTATACACTGTATCTAATTTACATATTAATGTTTTGGAACAATATGTAAATGTCAAAAGACGTGTAATAATATTTTCATAAGAATGTTTCATATTTCTAAAATATATTCTGTATTCTGGGTCTCAGGAAGATATTTCTGTCTCGTGCAGAGCATTTATAGATGTCACTTCCGAACCTTTGCAGCATGCAATTGGCCATCGATCCTCTTAGCAATAATAGTTTTATTCAATGAATGTTATAGACTGTAGCCTCGAAAGCGAGCCAAAATCAAATGCTGCTGCTTTGTCAGTTCATCATTATCTCACAAAGTTCCGTTATAAAAATGAAGTTGTCAGCAATAAATCTCTTACTTACATCGTGTCTTGTTAATGAGAGGTTTCGCGAGCCTGCATTAACTCAGCACTGAATATCCTAAAAAACATAGATATCCATAATAAAGGCTAGATGTCTTACGGCGGAGTCTACCGTCATCACCGGTGGCCATATTGTCACAGGCAGGGCTCTGTGGTAGGCTACTTGATGATCTGCATGAACACAAATACTCTTATCTCACTGAAATATTGACGGATTTACAAATGGTTTGGTTTCTTATAAACGTTATTAACGTGGCTATAATTATGGATGCTTGAACAAATTATGAATAATTTTTAATAAGTATGCAGTCAGTGTCATAACTA
This sequence comes from Gobio gobio, assembly GCF_949357685.1. Lineage (NCBI taxonomy): Eukaryota > Metazoa > Chordata > Actinopteri > Cypriniformes > Gobionidae > Gobio > Gobio gobio. The sequence continues at coordinate 171,305 of NW_027645673.1, read as the reverse complement.
CATCTCTGACGTTTATAACAAACCAAACAGTTTGAAAATCGGTAGAAAATTGAGCAAGTTATGATTATTTAAAAAGTGCAAGCACCCATGAAAACAATGTTACGAGTGAGCGAGCTGCCTGTGACAAGATAGCCGCCAGGTGCGGACGTCGACCTCCATTGGCCAGCAGCGCGCACGAGACATCTGGCCTTTATTATGGATATCTATTCTAAAAACTGCCGTTTTGGCGGTGAGATTCTGATCGCGTTCGAGAGCATAGACATAATAAATACATAGACGCCCTATTGGCCGTTTTAAAACGTTGCAGCAATACGTCAACGCGTCCGCCATATTGCTGAGGGCAAGACTGCACTGTAAACAAATGCAAGTAAACGGGTGAGCTGCGGTTTTTCTGGATAAAAACATTTTACATTTATCAACCAATTTATGATGTACGTGGTATACTAAAAGTTATATTCTATAGTTACTTAAAATCTTGATAGTTAGACTTATAAAATATATATTTTAATAAGGAATTGTCAAAGGCTTGTAATGCATTTGGATTGTTATACTTGAATAAGAATTATGAAGACGCCCATACTGAGATATAATTTTCACATTAAATGAAATAAAGTTTTCTTATTGTGGAAAAATCATTTTCTGTATTTAACCGATTTTTGCTTTTCTTGTGCGAATTGACCGTCATTGAGAAAATGAAACATTGGCAAATACAAATCACACTGGCAGGCTGCTTTCTGTTTTTTTATAGCACTAAAATGATAGATATTTACACATATACAATAACAAAGATAACTCATGGATCCTTTATACATATGATATGGTACAACTACACTGCAATGCAAATAGTAAATACATGATAAAGTGAGAAGTAATAGTAAATAGTGTATAGTCGATAAAAAAAAAATAGTCAATGAAATAAACAAACAGTATACAGCAAATAAAATAATGAATAGTATAATTATATAATATCAAAAATACAATAATATAATATATTGATAATAGCATAGTTTGTATAATACTATAATAATAGCAATACAATATGAAATATCAATTACAGAATAGAGACAATAATAAAACATAGTTAAATAGTGACTAGTGAATAGTACAATAATTTACCATCATAACTATAACAGATTGATAATCGCAAGTGGTATAATATAATAATGATAATAATAATAATAATAATAATAATAATAATAATAATAATAATAATAATAATAGCAATACTAATAGCAATACTAATAGCAAATACAATGTAATATAAATTGCAGAATAATATAGACAATAATAAAATAGTAAATTAAATAATGACTGGTAAGTACAATAATAGTATTGGTATAATAATAATAATAATAATAATAATAATAATAATAATAATAATAATAATAATAATAATAACAACAATAACAAAAGGCTATATATTAACCATCAATCATCTATAATCAGTCATCCTTTGTAGGGTCACCAGGGGTTAGAGCTAAAACCCTTGAAAAGCTAGCATGGCACACATCACAGAAAAACACAAAACCTGAAATGTACACCAGGGCATTGTCCACAAGGCTACCAAAGCGGGTTAGCAGGAAGCTGTGGTCACACACAAGTGCAGAAACGTTTACAAACGGGGATGGAAGTTCCTCAGATTCTTCTACTGCTAGAGATAACATTTCAACAGCTGGGGTCCGTTCTTCGTACCTCGCTTAATACATCTGAGATGATTTGACAGATCCCAGATCTTTTAATCATGATCACTGATCTCTGTATAATTTTGTTCTTCAAACAAATTTGCGGATTGGATTAAAATATCTGGATTAAGTTATCTGACATTACTGCACGTTCTTGTGTTCCCTGAAGAGGGCAGATACTCGAAACCACGATCAGCAGTGCAGCGATTGGCTGGTGGCAAGACAGCAACGTAATGACATCATATAATTAAAAAAGCCACCTGGCTTTTAACTGTACTTCTGTAAACCTCTGATAAAATGTTAATATATTCCATCACAAATAAATCTCTCAATCAAGTGGCTGTATGTATAGTACTATACACAACATTATAGTTTTATAATATTATTTTCAAATACTCATTTTTATATTATTTTTATATTATTATTATTTAAAATGATTATTATTGCCCCAGGTTCAGTAATGAACTCTTGTAATAAAGTAGCAGTGGCTGGAACAGATTTTAAGTATCACCTCAAGATGCAATCTAATCCTGTTTACATGAAATGAGCCGCTCCAGAGCAGATTTGAGTTTACGGACCTGTTGCTATGACAGCAAGTCCAGGATGAGCTTCGAAGAACCAAACAATCCAAGATCATGTCAAATCATCAACAATCAAGTCCAGCTAACTGAGTTAGCGATGTACGAAGAACGGACCCCTGATAACGACAGGGTCTCATCCTGTGGTTCCACATTCCCTGAAGTGCTTGAAAAGACACCGCACCAGACCATGAGACACCGGAAAATGCCCTTGAACTGGCCTGCAGTTTGGATGTTTATTCCATCCCCCTAAAAACCACACACACACACACACACACACACACACACACACACACACACACACACACACACACACACACACACACACACACACACACACACACACACACACACACACACACACACACACACACACACACACACACTTACTTAAGGAATAGTTCACACAAAAATTTAAATTAGCTGATAATGTAATGTATCACCCTAAGGCCATCCAATATGCATGTCATATAAACATATATATATATATATATATATATATATATATATATATATATATATATATATATATATATATATATATATATATATATATATATATATATATATATATATATATATGTCATATCTTGGCCAGCAGAGTTTCATATTTGGGTGAACTAGAACTGCACAATTCTGGATGAATCACGATTTTTTGCTGTAATCCTACTTGTCAAAGGTTTTAATAGAAATAGCTGAATAATTGTAATTTAAGAATAAGATGATGTAGGTGTTTGAATTAATATTCTTTTTTACAATTAATCATGCAGCTCTTCCTTTAATACAGATATTGCCTCTTTTCAGATTATATTTTGATATAATTTCTGAAATCCGTACCTGATGCTTGAATTCGAGCGCTGAAATCGTAGTTGTTCAGAATCATCAACTTCCCAGGGAAACCTTCAATGTGTGATAAAAGTTAGCTAGCCAACTAACTTAACTTAAGTTAACTAACGTTAACGAGTCACAATATGTCAGTCGCTTGTCATAAAAGTCTTTCAAAAATATATAGATGAATATTTCGATATCAGGAAATTTATTTTATAATATAAAATATAATATAAGCTAAAACTATAATATAAATCATGTCAACTCATGTCTCAACTTTCACAGCTAAGTAGCGCCATCGCTAGCTATTTTAGTCTGACTGACTCTGGTGGCCAACTAACGTCACTATTACTAATTATATAATAATATAACGACCAAATACAACCAGAAACAAATGTTCAGTCTTACTTGTGAAAGGTAATTCCCCGAGAACTGCTTCCAATTGTGCAGTGATTTGTACAGCCCCGAGCAGCACACGCAGCAGGTATTTTTTCTCAATTCCAGTTATTAGAGTAATTATTGGAAAGTTTCCCTCCGCAATATGGCGGCGTCGTTGACGTGCGGTCCAGCGGCCAATAGAGTGCCGAAGTAATGACGTCACTTTGTAGGCCAAAACGCGGAAGTGAGTTAGCATTTTAGCCCTTCCGGTTCCCTCGCCCTAAAGTCTATGGGTTTTTTGAATGGGTTTTTGCTAAATCGCCTGAAATAAGGTCTGTGGTTAACAAAGCCTCTAAATATTTTCACGTTTTGATCTATGACATAAAACACATTAGTTAAAACCTGCTTGTGATTTTTTTAAACTTTATTGTGTCTTAAAAACGGTGGTTGCTAACAAGTTGCTAAAAGGGACTACATCCTTTGGCGGGGACTTTAGACGTCATCGTGACAAACAGGCAATCTCTCACTAGCCCGCGTTTCAAGGCTGCGTCCTCTGGAGGACACATCCTGTGAAGGATGCGGTATACGGAGTGTCCTTAATCAGAATTAAACGAGACGTCCTTCGTAGGACACACAGGCAGGAAGTATCACGTTGCTATGCCAACACGTTCACAGTGGCTGCGCTCTCACTGTCTCACACCAGTTATATGAAAGAAAATTATTTTTAACTTGAAAATGACAATGAAATGTTTCTTGCCTTGACAGCAAAGTACTGTTCTAAACGTTTAAAAATCACTAAAAACTTGTAATCCTTTTCCCCACAACTATCTATTTGAGGTAATACAGCTTAAAAACAAAAACAAGCTTGAAACTGCAAGTTTAAACACCACATCTTCGCTTGCATGTATCTGCTGGCGGCGGCATTTTTTTAAATAATATTTAAAAAACATGATGTTTGTTAATGGCGACGCAAAGAATTGTGGGTTATCTTCAGCAGCGAAGGATACATCTCATGCACACTCCGAATTCCTGAAAAGAAGGGCACATTTGAAGGTCGATTTCGGAGTGTCATACTTACTTTTCTGAAATGAGACAGCCTTGATGACGCATGCAGCCTTCAAATGCGACCTCTGGAGGACACAGCCTTTCGAAATGAGACACAGCTTCTGTCTGTTCTGATAACACTCAGCATTCAATCTTTATATTAATATGGCCTCATTTGTTCATTTATTAAACACCATTAATACAGTAAATTGAAATGCAATGCTGCATCAGTGTTATCTGCAGACTTAAGACTGTTTCTTTTTCTTCTGTGATTTTGTTTTCTCACAGATGTGGAAAAGAACGAAACAAACAATCCTTTGAAACCGGAGACTGTCAACAGTGATGCTTTATAGTCACTGTAACAATAAACACATTAACAGTATTAGAAGTCAAGCCATGTGTGCTTTTGAGATGTGACACAGTTCGCACTGATATTGATAATACTGTTTTCTTGTTTTTAAGAGACAGTTTGACTGATTTTAGTGTAATTTGTCTTATAACGTTATATAAGAAGGCTTGATTGTTACACTTTTACAGAATATTGCAGGAATATTCTCAAACTCCATCCATCCATCCATTATCTTCCGCTTATCCGGGGCCGGGTCCCGGGGGCAACAGTCTAAGCAGAGACGCCCAGACTTCCCTCTCCCTAGCCACTTCCTCCAGCTCTTCTGGGGGCACCCTGAGGCGTTCCCAGGCCAGTTGGGAGACATAGTCCCTCTAGCGTGTCCTAGGTCTTCCCCGGGGCCTCCTCCTGGTGGGACGTGCCTGGAACACCTCCCTGGGAAGGCATCCAGGAGGCATCCTATATAGATGCCCGAGCCACCTCAGCTGGCTCCTCTCGGTGTGGAGGAGCAACGGCTCTACTCTGAGCTCCTCCTGAGTGACCGAGCTTCTCACCCTATTTCTAAGGGAGCGCCCCGCTACCCTACGGAGAAAAATCAGTTCGGCTGCCTGTATCCAGGATCTTGTCCTTTCGGTCATGACCCACAGCTCAGGTGAGAGTAGGAACGTAGATTGACCGGTAAATCGAGAGCTTCGCCTTACAGCTCAGCTCCTTCTTCACCACGACAGACCGGTACATTGACCGCATTACTGCAGAAGCTGCACCGATCCGTCTGTCAATCTCCCATTCCATCCTTCCCTCATTCGTAAACAAGACCCAGAGTCCGAGATACCTGAACTCCTCCACCTGAGGCAGGAACTCTCCACCAACCTGAAGTGGGCAATCCACCTTTTTCAGACTGACAATATTCCAATATACTCCAATACTCCCAAACTGAAATTGTGTAAATGCTTTATTTGTGTTTGTCTGTTTTATTTGATGCTCTTGCACGGTTACATTTCACATTTTTGGTTTTTATTCAGTTGTTTATACTTAAATATTTAAATGAACCATGAATGAATATACTCCAAAATAAATATATAGCCTATATAAATCTGTCTATCTTTCACCTAATGAATTTGAATGTCATAAATGTAAAGTGACTGAAGGACTGAAGAGTTAAATGCTTTTAGCGTCGCTCTGATATTCTGTGTTCATAAATGAGTTACAGATGATTTACTGTCTGAACATTTCATTTATTAGTTCAGCTTTTGCTTTTTTTTAAATAAATATCCTAACTTTAAATGCATCACAGTTTTCTGTTCACATTGTGGATGAGTATTATGAAAATAAAAGCTTGTTTTGCCATATTGTGTTGCATGTTTTTGTTTAAGTTAGACATAAACGTACTGATTTATATTAATTAACTCTTTATTTGATTATTGCACTTATTAATAATCCATTCCCTCAAATATAAATGCATGCTACACATTTCATGTTTTTGAGTTTCTCATGATATTTAAATATTTAAAGGAATCCAGAAGCATTAATTCAACAAATGTATATTTTATTTATTTACAGTGTAAATGTCAATACAATGATCAGTATGATTTGTAAAGAAACAGAATGACAGAGTTTGATCACTGATCTGTGGTGAAACATGTATAAACCACCTCCGTCATTTCAGATTTCTGTAAGAAACACAAACACAAAAGTTCAAAGGAGAAAAACAAACCTGATGTTTCAGAAGCAAAACCTACAGGAGCTCAACATTAATAAATGACAGAAATTTGCTTCAGATTCATCAATAAATATTACAGGTTATGAGCCAGTGTTTGTGTGTAATGGAGGATCTCTGTGTTTTTATGTTCTTGAGACTTTTATTGTGAAATGTTAGAACGCAAGAGAAACTTTTATGACAGTGACAAAATAAAAGCAAGAGACTGTAGAAACAATAAAACATGTTCAATATCAGGACAAGAGCAAATACATGGCTGAATACAAACAAGACATTTAACACAGGAGGCATTATATATTAATAATGGAATAACAGCATACTGTATACCATTTCACAAACTGGCAGTATTTAATGTGCAGTGTCCAATAATACATATTTTAAACAGTGGTAATATTGTATATGTTATAAACAGTGTTGGGAATAACGGCGTTACAGATAAACGGCGTTACTAACGGAATTATTTTTTTCAGTAACGAGTAATCAAACGAATTACTGTTCCTCCCGTTACAACGCCGTTAGCGTTACTGAGGGGAAAAATGCGGCGTTAGTCGCGTTACTATAATTGAGCTCACTGAAGCGCTTTTCATCCGAACAGGCTCTCTCAGTCGGACCTGCAACGTGTGTGTGTGTGTGTGTGTGTGTACGCGCGCACCAGCCATGCGTGTTGGGGGTGGGTGCGGTGGTGCACACAACTGATGATGATTGGTGGGTGGGAGACAAGGTTGAAGTTGATAGGTTGAGGTCACACCTATTTTTTTCACGGTCTATGGTTCAAACACACACACACACACACACACACACACCAATGACGCACACGCATACGCACATTCAGCGATGGCAGTCCAACGACTTCAAAGGTAGCTTTCGCAAACTGGAAGTATAAGCGCTACTTTTCCCTCGTTGAGGTGAAAGGTGAGAATATTTATGTAACATGCAACTTATGCCCAGGAAGAAAGAGTCTCTCCACGCCGGTGGCAAGTGATTCTGAAGCGCCTCACATCATCATATGCCACAAAATTATAATTTAAAATATAAAATAGTGGCTAAAAACCCAGGTGATAACGTGAGCTCCACTACCAAAGGAAAGTATAGTACTGATAATATTTGCACAATATTTACACTATAGTAGGCCTACTGATAATATTTACAATAATATATTGAATTTGATAGGTGTCTCTTACATTGTCCCACAGCAACATTACAATAGTGTACATTAATGTACAATGTTTTATAATAATAATTTATTCTATTTAGTGTCCAATTCATTCATTTAACATATCTAATATTGGGGGCATCCAAGTTATTTGACATATTTGAAAAAAAAGTAACGCAGTAATTACTTTCCCTGGTAATTAGTTACTTTTATAATGATGTAACTCAGTTACTAACTCAGTTACTATTTGTCAGAAGTAACTAGTAACTATAACTAATTACTTTTTTAAAGTAACGTGCCCAACACTGGTTATAAAGTTATTTTGTATTTTCATTAGATTTTGAAGAAAATGTTAAATGAATAAATGTAAATAAGCCCTTTCCCCAAATGGGTAACATTTCCAGTACAATATATGTATAAATATGCATGTAAATTAACTAATTATTATATTAAATATAATCATTAAAATCTTTCAGAAATCTTTTTTTTGCATAGTTGTGACACCATACACCATCTATTACATACCATCTAAAAAAAATTTTCCCCCATAAGAAATCCATAATATTTTACATAAAATACACATTTTAGTTTAGACATTTTCAACAGGAAGTTGCATCATTTTGATCTTATGCAGGCCATGAGAAGACCAAAAATAAGTCCTCTCATTTTAATTTCCGTATATTTGATGAAATTGTAAATATGACTGAGAAGGTCAATCTCAACGTACTGTCCTGTTACCAAAATTATTTCTTAGATGTTATTTGTTTATTTAAAAAATATTAACTTTAGGTAAGTCACTACAATTTGCCCAGTGTTCTCCTGCTATTAGCATGTACGCCATGTGGTAATTTATCATGTATTTCCTCATTTTTTGCTTAAACTCAATCCTGTTACTTTAAGTCCTGTTATGGAAGTAGTTGATATAATAACATTCATCTGATTTATGAGTTTTACAGTTGAATTTACTTAAATTGTAGACATTTAGGATTAATTTTACAATGTGAATAGCAGTCCACCACTTTTTGTCTTTGTCTTTCTTATCTTTTGTAGAAGATGGAGAGAACCCAACTATGTAGGTGCCAGAAACACCCACTGCATACTGCAAGGGAAGGAGTGAAACACACCTGCAACCCCTCTTTTTGTCTTTCCTTCCCTCTCTCTCCTTCCCTCTCTCTTCTCCTCTCCTTCTTTCTCTTTCCACCTCCTTCGCTGTGAAATACTACTAGCACAGTACATCCCTTCAACAGAAATCCCACGCACACACATATGGACTCATTCACCCAGTGTTCAGTCCTGTTACTAAATTTAATTTAAAAAATAATAAATAAATAAATAACCCACTGTTTTTATAAGTTTTGGTCCATCATTTATACAATTATTAATTAATTAATTAATTAATTAAATAATAATTAATTAATCAATTAAATTATTAATAAACGATAATTTTTGCTTTTTTTTAAATACACCGTGCTTTCATATGTAGTGTTTTTTAGTCAAACACATAAATTATTTGAACGTATAACCAACAAATTCTTTAAAATAAACACTTTTTTGAATGGAAAACAAAGGATTTAATTGACATGCTTTTAAACATGCTTTTTAAATGGCAGAAATTAGAAAACATGCATCCATCTTTTGCTTAGAAACCTTGTAAAAAATAAACAAAGTTACCAGAGATTGACCAATACATATCTTGAATAGTTAAATATGTGTAGTATTAGATTCAGTGTTGAATTTTTTTTTCTAGATTATAACAATAAGCAAATGTCACCCATTTGGTGGAATAGCCCTGAAGAGACACTTACCATCATTTGTCCAGTGTGTTTGTAGAGTGTTGCAACAGCTTCAGTCTCGTCTTCATGAGTCTGAACTGTAATGACAGACATGTTCAATCAAAACATTATTTTTCTCTAGAATATTGTTGCTTCACAAAAAAAGCCTGTAGGTGCACCGACATTACCTTCGTCTTTGTGTTTCCTGCACATACAGAACGTCATGATTACAGACACGATCAACAGAGATCCAGAAATGGCAGAGATCAGCACTAGCAGAGAGACTGAAGCTGGAAGATGAGGACGAGAGAGTGACGGAGGGTGTGAAGGAGAATGTGAACCTGGAATTGTAATGGCAAAAGAGAGACAGTCATTAGTCTCAGTTTAATCTACAACAAAAGACAACTCTGTAAATGCTATGGCCACTGATTTACTATCAGACAGAGTTCAGTGATGTTGAGATGTTCGCTCTGGTTTCTGATGAGATTGTTCAGACATTTTTATTTTCTATCAAACTTTAGCCCAAAGATGTTATACATGTGCCCTGCTATAACAAGAATATGAAGAGGACACAATAAATTGCACTGTAATTCTCTACTCACCATCAACAGCAACATTGAATCTCTTGATTATCTCCTTATTCCTAATGATGGTTCTTAGTTGATAAAGTCCAGAGTCTGTGGTTCTGATGTTTGTGATGGTCAGAGATCCAGTTTGATCCAGTTTCAGTCTATCTCTGAATCCCTCATCATTATCATATGTAGTAATGTTCATGAGCAATGTAGCGATGCGAATGTTTTCAAACCTCCACTGGATCTCTTTGTCTCTCTGTATCTCTGTAAGATCAGGGTTTAGAGTGACAGATTCTCCCTCCATCACTGACACTGACTTCACTGCATCTGTGTAACCAAACACACCTGAAACACAAACAGCTAATTTAAACACTGAACATTTTCAACAGTACATCATCACTTGAAGTAAAGACATGAAAACATGTTTATAACTTACCAGACAGACAACACAAACTTTAAAGAGAACAAAATAAGTGTGAGCAACATAATCTCCAATAGTTTAAGATAAAGTCACAATCTGAAAACTATCAGAAGATAATCTGAGGTTCTGAGAATAAATTGCGTGTCACAGTTCATGAGCGTTTCTGTGTACATGAACACGCTTCACACTCTGACTAGTCACATGATACAGTCGATGAAAACGAACTTTTATGAAATCAATGTAATAAACCACTTAGCATTGTAACCATAGTTTACTCCGAAATATATAGTTTCTCTTGTCATTTTAAACAATCTTCTAAAAATTCTATGAATGAATATGGGATCATGTTGAGATTTTTTAGGCTAGTTGCTCAATGCATCGTCCTGAAGCTTTACCAGTTTTATTTTAGGAATTGTATCTAGTATGGCATATACAATTATGGTGGTCATGTTTATGAAGCACATGACTAAAGTTCACACATTTGTTGGTGTGATCATGTGAAGCTCTATTTCATCTATTTTTGCTAGTTTCTGAGGTGGACGTCATTTCACACTTGTTAATTTGTCTTTAAGGGCCAAAGTGCCACAACTTCCTACAGAAAAGTTTGACTATCATTTCCAGCAGAAATAATCTCATTATTATTTTTAAGTCATTTTAAAATGACAGAATAGTAATGGAATCAGATGGCATTGTGCATTGATATATAGTCTACTATTGCATTTACATGGCAATGCCAGTGCAGTATTTTCTGCAATAGCCTATTGAATGTTAGACATTTTTTATTTTCTTACTTCTCATTCCACACAGAAGCAACATCCTGTAGAGCATTTGACTGTGTCTATTTCCGTAGAAAACAGCCTTTATGTTGGTCTTATTTGGAGCTGATAAAACTGGTCCAGCAGAACTCAGCTCAATGTCCATTGACAACAGATCCGGAAGAGAAGACAATGCTGAATAAAGTCGTAGTTTTTGTTATTTTTGGACCAAAATGTATTTTCGATGCTTCAAAAATTTCTAACTAACCCACTGATGTCACATGGACTACTTTGATGATGTTTTTATTAACTTTCTGGACATGGACAGTATACCGTACATTTTCAATGGAGGGACAGAAAGCTCTCGGACTAAATCTAAAATATCTTAAACTGTGTTCCGAAGATGAATGGAGATCTTACGGGTGTGGAACGACATGAGGGTGAGTCATTAATGACATCATTTTCATTTTTGGGTGAACTAACCCTTTAAGATTGCACCCCTGTCTTAATATTTTTCATGCATTTCATTTTTCTCTTGTTTTAGGACAATTCTGTAGAAAATGGGCCGGCTGGGGAAGGTTACTCCCTTGCAGGTAAAAAAAAAACAATACAAAGTATGCAAATAAATAGACACGTTTGCTTAAATGTATTGTGCTGTTGTTAACATGTTTCTTTTCTCTGCAAGTGTCCTGCATGGGACAAGTGAGGGAGTGAGTGGGAAACTTGGCCCTGGTGTGTCCCCAGGAATGAGGTGTTGGGACAGGCAATCTAACAACCACCCTGTCCTCATTGCCTCCATCCCTGAGGACACACCAGGGCAAAGTTCAGTGGCGGATGAGCAGGATGAGTAGGAGACAGCATCAACACCAGTCAAGAGAAAACTAGACAGAGAGGATGAGATGGTCGAACTAATTAGGGAGGAAATTAAGTTTCAGAGAAATCCAGAGGAGAGGAGAGCACATGAGAGCAGGGAGAGAATAGACAGAGATTAATTTCTCTTCTTGAGATTGGTAGAGAAATAACATTTTGGTTATGTAAATTAAAATCTGCAAATCAAACAATATCGTTCTATTCATGATTTTTGTTATTCAAGTTATAATTTGTAATTGAAACAAAAAAGTAATTATTTTTGCATTGTTTATTTTTGTATTGCAAGTTAAAAACTAGATTAAAAAGTTTGTCAAGACAAACTTTAAGTTGGCTTGAAAAAGCCGGACCAGAAAGTTTGAAATAGTTTGAAGTTTAAAGTTTGAAATAGTTTGAAAAGTTTAAAGTTTGAAATAGTTTGAGTTTTAGTTAGTAGTTTAGACCTGCTATGCGGTTGCTAGGGTACTCAGGTGGTTGCTATGCGGTTACTAGGGTACTCAGGGTGGTTGCTATGCGGTTGCTAGGGTACTCGGGTGGTTGGTAAGGTCTTGCTATGTGGTTGCTAGGGTACTCAGGTGGTTGCTATGTGGTTGCTAGGGTACTCAGGTGGCTGCTATGAGGTTGCTAGGGTACTCAGGTGGTTGCTATGTGGTTGCTAGGGTACTCGGGTGGTTGGTAAGGTCTTGCTATGTGGTTGCTAGGGTACTCGGGTGCTTGCTAGGGTGGTTGCTAAGGTATTTGGGGTGGTTGCTAGGTTGGTTGCTATGCAGTTGCTAGGGTACTCTGTGTGGTTGCTAGGGTCTTGCTATGTGGTTGCTAGGGTACTCAGGCAGGTTGCTAGGGTGTTGCTATGCGGTTGATATGGTACTGTGAGTGGCTGCTACGGTCTTGCTATGTGGTTGCTAGGGTACACTTGGTGTGGTAGCTATGGTGTTCTGGGTGGCTGCTACGCAGTTGCTAGGATGTTCTGTTGTTGCTAGGGTATTTTGGGTGGTTGCTACGGTGTTCTGGGTGGTTGATAGATAGATAGATAGATAGATAGATAGATAGATAGATAGATAGATAGACAGACAGACAGACAGACAGACAGACAGACAGACAGACAGACAGACAGACAGACAGACAGAGACAGACAGACAGACAGACAGACAGACAGACAGACAGATAGATAGATAGATAGATAGATAGATAGATAGATAGATAGATAGATAGATAGATAGATAGATAGTGATAGACAGAGTGATAGACAGAGTGATAGATTAGATCATGGGCGTCGGAACCATTGGGTGGGACAAGACCCACCCACTTTTTACGATCAATGATATTGGACCCACTCACTTTTATCGTCTCTAATCCAGCACATGTCTGTTTACCTACCCCTAACCAATAAACATTTATTATTAAACACGTTAGACACTTTATTTCCTTTTTTCGAATATTTTCTTCATTTTAATTGAAAATAAATGCCTTTCCGATCTGATATGTGATTGGAAAAGGGAGTAGAGTTAGTTCAGCAAAAGGCGGATTCGAACCGCAGGTCGATTTGCGTCAAAACTTGATGCCATCTAATATTTTCAGTTTAAAGTAGTTTAAAGGTTGACTGTTTTGAAGTTAATACAGTCTATCAGAAGATAGATAGATAGATAGATAGATAGATAGATAGATAGATAGATAGATAGATAGATAGATAGATAGATAGATAGATAGATAGATAGATAGATAGATAGATAGATAGATAGATAGATAGACCACAGTTTACCATGATTTATCATGTTCTAGCATGATTTACCACAGTTTACCCCATTCTAGTATGATTTACCCCGTTCTAGTATGATTTACCACAGTTTACCCAGCGCTCGTATACAGTAAACAATGAGTGACGTTTACGAGCGCGAGAGCACTTCTGGGATTTGCGTAAACTACGCCAGATCGTGTAGAGACCTCACACACAGGAAGTGATGTCTCTACACTAGATCGTGTACATTGACCTTCCTTTCCGGAAGTTCTGTGCTTTCAGGGCTGTTGGACATGGTGTAGTAGTATTTGAGGTAAAAAATGATATAAATACTGTTCGGTTTATCGCACAAACCGATCGTTTCGTTTCTTAAGACATTAATGTGTCATCACAAGCCACATGGATTAATTTGAAGTTGTATGTGCATGTTTTTTTTACCCTAATAGATTTAGTCACCATTGACATCCATTATATGACTGACACACAGCAACGGTTGAAGTTAAAAATCTCCATTTGTGTTCTACTGAAGAAACAAAGACACCTTGGATGGCCTGGGGGTAAGCAGATAAATGTCAAATTTTCATTTTTGGGTGAACTATCCCTTTAAGGCTAATATTGCCCACAACCCATTGCGCTTTGTAGGAGGATTCGGTTCAGAACTACAAACACAAGTAAAAAGTGTTAAAAAATACTACAAAACATGGCGGGTATGCGCGACCGACGGTGAGATAAAGATTCGAGTGATGATATTCAAAGTTTAACCTGATAAAATATTTATTTAATGTTATCCATGTTATATTTAATCGGCAATAACAACGTGGACTTTTATTACGACCCGTTTGCCCATTAATATGAGGAGAGTTCTCTGCATGAAAGACTTGCGCCTGCAGATCAACGTGCTACTGCATTTCTCTCCGATACGGTAGGAAATCAAAGAGGAGGATTTTAACTGTGACAAAATGATTGACAGTCCAGCTTTACAGTGTGTCTACTTGGATGCGTGTCAAGATGACACAGAGCAACCGTTAAAGACGCAATTGTATGTATGTAGTCTATGTCCCAAAAGCTTGTCAACTCTTTTGCTACACACCCCAAAGTACATTTCCTTCACAAAATGTTACCTTGCATACAATTAAACTATATACAGCACAATAAAGAATTTATAAATAAAATAAAATAAAATGTACACAAACCTGTATTTTACCGAAAACATGCACCAATTTGACGGCACTGCACTGCTCTCTCCTGTAGAGGTCGCAAATGATCTGCGCGCTTCAGAAGCGTCCACATGAGGTTAGGGTGGTAGTCTAGGGTGTGGTCGCTTGGTGTCGGTAGACATATTTTAAAAATCAACTTGTTTTCTGCAAACTCCACCCGATTCTTGTTCTATATCTCCTAAAGTACAAATGTGGTGTGTTTCCATGTTGTTTAATTGTTTCATTATTTAATAATTGGCCAAAGTCATGACCAATATTGGTATTAGTATATACTATTTATTTACTATTTAAGACACTAAAACACACTTAACATACGCTAAAAATCTAATATGCATGCACTCTCCCAATTTTTTGTGTACAAATTTTAGCTCCAGCTCTGCATTATTACAGAGGCAGTTCATACCATATAAAGGAGAATTACCAAAACATAAAAAATAGGCTAAATAGTCAAGATCAAAACTTGTTGGTTATCCCAAAGCCAGCCAAACATATAAAATCTGAGATTAATACATTTAATATTTTCATAATTTTGTGTGAGAGACAGGTACAGATACACAGATGATAATAATACATAATCCACAAACTGGAAAACACTGATTGATAACATACATTGTGCGTAGCTGGAAACAGAAACCAGAAGATTTGGGCTGATGCGGAGAAAAAACACACAGTGAGCGCATATATATATATATATATATATATATATATATATATATATATATATATATATATATATATATATATATATATATATATATATAATGATTTTGGCATGCATTATTAAATAATGAAACCATAAATCAACATGAAAATCACCACAGTGGGACTTGGGAAAATGTAGAACAAGAATATGGTGGAGTTTGCAGAAAACAATTTGATTTCATCTTTCTATGATTTTTTTTAAAATATGTCTGTATTGAGGTAAATGATATTGGTCATGACTTTGGCATGCAATTATTAAATAATGAAAAAGTTAAACAACATGAAAAACACAGTGGTACTTCAGGAGATATAGAACAGGAATCGGGTGGAGTTTGCAGAAAACAATTAATTGTTTTTATTTTTTTATGAATTTTTAAAATATGTCTATCAACACCAGGCACCCACACCTTTAGCCTACCCCACAACCTCATGTGGACGTGCAATGTATTTTAAAGTGTAGATGGCGTGACCTCAGTCGCAAACTGCTTGTAATAAATAACTCAACCCCTATGTTATGTCTGACCAGGATATTCATTCTGCATAACACAAAAACTACCCAAAAACTGAAAAAATAAAATAAAATAAATAACCCCAAAAATACTCAAAAGGCTCATTCCAGGATTTGGGTAGAAAAAATAACCCAGGGTTTTTCTAGAGTGAAGTAAACAGGAGCAAACGTTTGTCCACTCAACAGAAACCACATTCATTCGGGTCACTCTTACAGTAAATAAACTCAGACCGCAGCAGGTTTCACTTTGACTCACAAACTGAGCTGCAAGTGTCAAAAGTATTCTGTGGAAAGCATTAACCTCTCCATCATTTACAAACGTCACGAAATACACTGAATAAAGTGCAATGAAGAACTAAGTTGAATTCTTAATGTGTTGTTATTTTCACTTCTCGTTTCCATAGTTTCCATAGACCACATCCTGTAGATGTTTGACAGTATCTGTCTCAGCAGACACAAACTGACCCTTATCATGTATTAAGTGAGATTTTAAGTGAGTTTGATGTTTATTTTATTTTTTTCTCAACAGTGCTGTGCATTTTTGTTATTTTTGTTGTGTCTTATAATTTTGTCGTATAGGTGTTTTGTGTTTTTTTTTTTTTTTTTTACTTTGGACATGGACAGATGTATTTTCTGCAATGTCATTTTTTGCTGGTGTTGCTTATAATTCCAGTGGGATGGATGTGGTCCCGGTTTAGGGGATTGTGGCCCCTACTCACTTTTATTTTATTTTAAAATGGTCTTAAGTTTTTCCTAAAATGTAATCATATTTAAATACTTGAATTTTAAATTCATAATTAACCAAGGGACAATTAAAAGCAGAGATATTACCATAATAGAAAACACATGAGATCTAAAAAGCGCATAGTTTGAGAAATGACAATAATAGAGCAAAATATTTTATTTTTTTAGAATTATTTTGTTCAGTCGTTGTCCCTGTATGTTACATCATTAATCCAGTAGATGGAGTCAAGTGACTGTGTGTTTTCTGTGTCTCAGCAGTCATCTCCTCCATGTCTGTTTACTTGAGACTGAACTGAAGAAAACATGTGACGACGCACCAATACTCAATGCAGAGTTCGGAACCACCACATAGGTACATACTACTCTTACAAAATGTACTATATCTTTATATGGCAGGAATACTAATAGTAGTAGGCTATGCTAGAATAAGTGTCAAAAGTGGGAGGTTTTTTTTAGGTTAGTTAAACTAAATGATTTCCAAATGACCGACTCCCCTGCCAACACACCCATGTGGGGCCCAAAGGGGTTGCACGTGGGCTGATATCTGGGGCCCAGCTAATCAACTGGGACCCAGCTAATTTTGTCCTCAGTTTCCATGGAGGCCCCACATGGGTTAGCCCAGATGGGTTGATGTCGGGTCTCTTGATGGGCTAAACCCCTAAATACAAACATTACCTGTAATCCTCTAAACTACACTAAAATGTTAAAGGTATTCAATGAACAGAAACCAGTAGTTCATTCTTTACATTATTAAGCAAGGTTAACCCCTCTGGGCCCCACATGGGTGTGTTGGCTGTGACATGGGGAGCCCAGCTGGGTTTGCCCATGTGGGACTTACTTTGTTGACCCAAGTGGTTCCCAAATAAGATGCCCATTTTGAGCCCATGCCCACTCTGTACCCCTGTAGCCCATGTTTAACCCATGTGGGCCCCACATACACGTGTTGTCTGGGTCCCCGGCTATAGTGCACTGACTACTGAAGATAGCCTTGTGTGTTATTAATATAATACAGCTGCGTGGAAACGCATAATAACCTACCAGAATCAAATTATACAGATTATTCAGTGGCAAAATTTGACAAACGTCCACCTGCACTAGGACATGATAGCCCCTCAACTATGGAGGAAGTATTGAGGGCCAGAAACATAGTTTGCAACCCTAGATGTTATAACATCAGACATGAGAAAGGTGGTTATGGTATTGTACAACATATTTGTGCAGCACTAAAGTATGGTTGTTATTATTAGGCAATTATTTCACAAATTTATACACCTTGGAAAAAATAACGAGGTCCGTGTGTAGCCTACAGCCATGACTACACAACCTAACGTGGAACAGCGTCACCAGTGTAATCCGATTCACGGATTCTAACGAGTCGATTGGTCTTAGTGAATCAAAAACATAGCCTACAGGTCAACCAGTGTAGTCGTATTCATGAACGAATGACTTTTTGAGTCGGTTCTTTCTAGTGAATCATACATGGCTATAATCTACAGCTCTTAGTGGGGCTTCATATGGAACAGAAAAAGGTAGGCTAATTGAAAAAATTATAATAATTAAAAACATTATATTTATATTAGTGCTGGGCATCGATTAAAAAAAATAACTAATTAATCACACTTTTTTCTATAATTAATCGCGATTAATCGCAAGTTTTTTACGTTTTTAATATTTTGATATTGTAATAATTTCAGTTACTCTCCAAATTAATGTATAAACAATTTAAAGACAGAATATTTTAAATATGTGTTGTATTGTCATATTTTTATTTGAAGGCCAGTATCACTGATACTAAAGTCTCTATGAAACATTAATGACGTTACATTACAGTATAACTGAAAGCTCCAAATTTCAACATTTATTAGGCTTTAAAAAAAACAACTTTTAATTTAAGTGAACTTAAAACAATCTTTACATAAACCCAAAATAATAAATCTTATATTTACCCATGGCCTTCCCTGTTATACATATACAGAAATGTAATAGTTATCTTTCTTAACTGCATAAATAATAAATGAAATATAGATGAATCATCATTAAAGCTAAACATTTCTCTGTTCCCGTTGTTCTTTGATGAACATTAATGACAGGCATCATCAGTGCTCCTGTCACTTTAAGAACAGCCGCGGATCTCACGCGCTGTCCCGCGCATCTCATTTCCTCACAACTCTTTAAGTTCATTTAAGACGTTATTTAACTAATTTAAGACTCCTAATATGAGAATACTCAAAATCCTCTGTTATTGTTTGTTCAAGAGCAAAAGAGAACTCGATGTGAGCAGGAAACTGACGCGAGTCTATCTATGCGTCGAGTGTGTGTGTGTGTGTGTGTCCCTTGATTAGCTGACATGAGACGCATCCACACAGACAGGACACACACACACACACACACACACACACACACACACACACACACACACACACACACACACACACACACACACACACACACACACACACACAGGACATTGGCATACAGCACGTTCGCTTGTGTCTTGTCACGCTTGGAAGCATTTACATGAATAAAGTCTGGGAAACTACGTCATTGCGCATTGCATTATGGGTAGTCGCCGCCATGTTTTAGGACACGCTCAGGAGCGTACAATGATAACAAATGCGAATCACCAGAGGAAAAAACGACTGTATTTACTTTAATACTTTTTAAGAACTCTTGCTTGAACTCACTTATAATAAATGGACTAATATTTGAATCTCTTACGTTCATGAGCGCTCAGTCGTGCGGCCAGGACATTGCACATATTCATCACGTTTCATACAATGAGAAATCAGACGGCCGCCTTCTATCGCACCACACATTGGTTTGTCTTTTGCAGTTTATTTTTTAATAGCCTAACTAAAAAGTCTGTATCTGATATATAAAACAGTAAATATACTTATAGCTTGATCTCAGCCAGTGGATCATTTATTCAATCAACATTGCCTATATCATATCGCCCTAATTCCTTAACGTGCATTAAAGGATAACAGATTATGGCTCCTAATGCAGCTGAACAATGAAGCATTTCCAGACGCGTTTCATGCATTATTTATGGTGTGAGCACATTCAAGCGGTTCAGAAAATATTAATCTGTAATATATCTGTTATAAATAATAAATACAAATTATAAAGACACATTTTGGCTAAGTTGTTTATTTCCGAGTGTTATGCTGCCTTCACGTGCTCTCGGAATTATCGTGAATAGGAGTTTCCTTGGTAAAAATTGCACATGAACGCCCTCCACTTTCGAAATATGAATGGGATGAGCTCGTAATCACGACTTCAGAAGTGGGAATTGTCAAATTTCCGATAGCACGTGAAGGTAGCTTTATGCTGCCTTCACGTGCTATCGGAAAATTGATTATTCCGACTTCTGAAGTCGTGATTACGAGCGCATTGCATTCAAGATTCAAAATGTGAGGGCGTTCATGTGCAATGTTTACCTAGGAAACGCGTATTCACGATAATTCCGAGAGCACGTGAAGGCAGCATTACTTTCACTTACTCTTGTTATTTCCAAGCTGGTAAACTGAAATATTGCGCGTGATTTGAGATATGTTTTCCACGCAGGTTGTAAAAGAGCGGCTATGGCAGTTCATAACACAGCAAGCGGTGACCATTCAAATGTGTTTTTAACTGTATAATACAAGTTTTAAAGTCTACCTCCACTACTACTCATTCTCTAATGTAGTGCAGTGTCCTAAAGACCACGAATGCATTGCGTTGCTGACGTCACGTTCCCATTCTCTATACATGGATTTCTCGGCGACGTCATCACTGCTTGCGCACGCACCCGAGAGGCAGAAAGAAGAAACCTCTCGTGTTGTAGGTTGGTAGCGGCGTGTTTGTAAGTCAAAATGCCAAGGAGTTGCTGCGTGGTTAATTGTACCAACAGAGCCAGTGCTGGGTGCCTGATGTTTAACATACCTAGGGGGAAGCATGCGTTTGCCAAAAAAATATTTTTGTTATTGCAGGTACATTTTGATAGGTAGACGTACCCATGCATTTGCAGTTAGCTGTGAGGATGTACCCAAGGGCCTTGTGGACATACACCCAGGCATCATAAGACTTGGCTTTAATCCCTTGCCTTTGACTAGGGAGCACACCTGACCTCAACACGCAAAAATCCGGTGCAGCATCAAAGTATTTAACAAGCTGCACATGACCGCACGTAGTTGTATGCATCGAGGGATTTGTACACTCTGTTTCTCTAGTATACACACTTGGTGTCTGAATTAGATAATTGTATATATCAGGCCATTTAATTGCTGGCCATTTTTTGTCATCCACAATCCACAGATCGTCGTGTATAGCGTAAGGATCTGGCAAGATCTCACCATTGCTGAGAGTAAGTTTTTTTTATATAATCGGCACGGTCGGAGGAAAGGCTTCCCACGTAATCCATTGTCAAATATTTTATTTACAGTTTAGTATTTTGTGTATATATATGTGCAGTCATGAAATGTGGCAGGTCGTAAAGTAACGTAAACAAGCTTAACGTAAATAAAAACAAATTCGCGCTGTATGCGGCTAGTACATTACTAGCCTAACATGATCATTCATACATGTATCACAGCAACACTGCAAAATTAAAGACAGACAAACAGATCCAACTAAAATCACGTTTTATTGAGTCAGCAGTTATATACAAACAATAAGGAAAGCTTCAATACTTAAGGTTGTTGCAGTAGGACCAGCCGAGCGATCTGTCTTTCTGCCTCCAGGATGCGCACGCACCCTGTAATGTTTGTAAACAGGAAACCCGTGTATAGGAGCTTGATGATCATGTAACGCTAAGCAAAAATGGATATAAAAACGGACGCTGCGTTATTTGCGTAAAATATTTTAATTGCGTTAAGCTGAAAAAATTAATCGCCCGCAAACGCGTTAATTTGCCCAGCCCTAATATATATATATATATATGTGTGTGTGTAATTGGCCGTATGGTGTAATTGGCCGTATGAATATGCACACAATATGCACATATTATGGAAATGTTCAAGAAAAGAGCCACACATATTTAAAGATTTTATATAAGCCTTTGCATATAGTATTTTACACATTAATGATTATCATTAGCCCAACATTATCCCATATTACTTATCTTTTAAAGCAGTGTTTCCCAACCTTTTTTTTTTTTTTTGGCCACGGCAGTTTTGATAAGTAAAAAATCCCACCACACTCCAATATTTAGAAATAGAACAAAATTGCACAAACATGCATTGCTTCAAATGGTTTAAAAAAACTAGATGTTATATTAGTAATAGCCTACTCGCATTTAATGTGAAACTTGAGCTTAAGTCAGGTAGCAACACAATGGTATGATGTTGTTGGTGATTTACATTATCGCTATCATCGCTGTTAGGCGTAAACCTTGTATTTTAAACATCGCCAAAGTTGGTATTGTGGCTTTATATAGCTATCAAAAATACATCTAGGCCTAATTTATTGACGTATTAAACATTCTATTTATAAAGTGAAAAGATAAGTTTGATGCAAGTAAAATGAAGAACAGAAAGTCTTGTCATAGTACTGTGCAAAATACAATGAAATTTGGAAACACACTAGTCACAACCTCTTTTAAATGCTTTTTATTGGTTAAATATTTGTAAAACCCACATACAGATGTAAAGGATGATTAATAGCATTAATTTCATAAAACAATGACGAAATATAGCGATACAAGGACCTTATATATACACTAGTGTGCACTAGCTCCAGCTGTCATCTGCAACAACAAAAAACTAATTTTACAACACATGTTGAGACATACAAGGTCCGTATTTTATTACAGTAAGCCTACTTAGAAAATAATACAAATAAAATAAAAATTCCAAATAAATGGCAAACTGGTTGAAAAGTTTAAAATGAAAATATGTATGTGTATAGAAAAAGAGCTCTTGGAAAATATTAATAAAATCATCTAGACTAGGCCACAGAGGTGAGCATTTAAAATGACAGAGGTTTTGGCCTTTATCCTTAAAACCAGGAAACAATTGTAGACCTTTTCAGCTGTAAAGATGATTTAGGCTGCTTATGATGTTAGACATTTTACCTTTAGTCCAAATTAATCACACGTTAAAATGAAAGAACACAAATTACCTCATCAAAATCACTCAGGCCATGTGCACACTGTAAAGTTTCAGGGCTGACACACATTTAAATATAAGTGTGAATCACCTAAAAGTGTTTTGTAAGGTTTTGTTCTTGGAAGGTTTCTTTGCAGAGCGTTCTCTTGAAGTGTTGCCATGTCCACTTATTATAAACATCTTTGGGCTTGTTTGAGTTTGGCTCTTAAAGTTTATGGAGTTTTTAAAGTAGGAAGGTGCAGGTCATGATAGTTTGGTCTTATTTTCAATATAAACCATTTGGATTTATTTAGGATTTTTCCTGCTCATACAGAAGAAAGAGGGTCTTCTATAGACTTGGTCGGCATTACTGGGAACGCCCACAAAAACTTCATATCCGTGTATGCCGTGGGGGAAAACAATCCATTCGAATGAACGCGTGTAGACCTTGTTAGATGCTTTATGTTTCCTTTTTGTAATGATTATGAATGATTTTTGCCTGGTGTAATGCCGAATAACAGACGGAGCTCAATTCCGAAAGCCTGTGCTATACGTCCATTACAATTAAATATTTGCACTACATGATGATTTGTTATTGTTAAGATACAAAAATAAGAGATTTATTACTGCAGTGGCAAAAGTTTGTTTAACAAAAACACCAATAGAGTCATAATTTTGTCACGGGACTCGAACTGCGTCAGAAAGCAGTCAACTTGTCATTAAAGGGTTAGTTCACCCAAAAATGAAAATTCTGTCATTAATTACTCACCCTCATGTCGTTGGACACCCGTAAGACCTCCGTTCATATTCGGAACACAAATGAAGATATTTTAGTTGAAAGCTGATGGCTGAGAAAGGCTTCACACAGGCCTCCATTGGCATTCAGTACATTGACACTTCCAAGATCCATGAAAGGCACTTAAAACGTCGTTACAAAGTCTATCTCACCACAGTGGCTCTACAATAATCATACAATGCGACGACAATAGTTTTTGTGCGCAAAAAAAAATCAAAATAACACCTTTATCCAACTTGTTCTTGTCTTCCGTGTGTGCCTCCATGCGCGAGAATATGACGTAGCGCCGGTGTTCGGGAATCCATGAAATACACACTTAAGCTCCATTTTGAGCACTACGCCGAGACCTAAAGCACGATCAATGTAGAATCCAACAGCTTAGACACGCGCGTCTTCCTCTGCTCGTAAACAAATCGCTTCTGGGTCATATGTCCGAACGCCGGATCTGCGTCATATTCTCGCGCATGCGTCGTGGAGGCGCACACGGAAGACAAGAACAAGTTGGATAAAGGTGTTATTTTGATTTTTTTTTTGCGCACAAAAACTATTGTCGTCGCATTGTATGATTATTGTAGAGCCACTGTGGTGAGATAGACTTTGTAACGACGTTTTAAGTGCCTTTCATGGATCTTGGAAGTGTCAATGTACTGAATGCCAATGGAGGCCTGTGTGAAGCCTTTCTCAGCCATCAGCTTTCAACTAAAATATCTTCATTTGTGTTCCGAATATGAACGGAGGTCTTACGGGTGTCCAACGACATGAGGGTGAGTAATTAATGACAGAATTTTCATTTTTGGGTGAACTAACCCTTTAAAGCAGTTTTCACGCATGCTCCCCCAAATATTACACATCATAAAAGCCTACTTCATGAAGCCTACCTCATCCAGTCTTTTGATGAAAATGGTTGCTATAAAAAAGCAAAAAACTTTGTTATTGGCAGTAATTTGAGAATAGTATTGTGACATTGACATGTCAACTCCAAATTTGCTTTGTAAAATGTAAATGCTGAACTAATTAATTCATTCACGGCTGTACTAACAAGAAAAACGAGCTACATGCATACAAGACAACAGAAAAGAGATGGATATCTAAACTTTATCTAAACCTGTGTCATTGATGCCAAACAGCTCATCGTATAACTGGATTCTAGGTTTTTGACAGATGTTTGTTAAACCTTAAATGTGGCACTGTGGTAAATTAACGTTTGACATTAGACTCGCCGCATTCTAGCCCAAACAAATACATGAACAAATGCCCTTTGCATTGCACACGGCATATTCAGAAAAAACTCAGAAAAATTTATGAAGTAGGCAAGCAATAATTGTGGGAGCAGCAAGCATTTTGACCAGAAAATGACACCTCTGGCCATTGCGTTGGGTCGTTTTTCCAATCACAGATACTGTACGAACAATCCGACCCTATACGGCTCAGTTTTTCTATATATCTTGCTCTGTCGAGCAGCAGAAGTGATTTTATATAGGCTATACCTTGCATTTCCAGTGTCGGGGAATGGACTGTTTTCCCCCACGCCACTCCGCCCCCCACGCCACACCCCGAACTATGACACGACGCTGACCAAGTCTATGACATCTTTGTCTTCCATTACATTGTGAAATTGGATGAGCTTGGTGCCGATTCATTTTCTGCTAATTCTCTCTCATGAATTGGAATGTATGCAAAGGATTGAGGGTGATTGGAGAATGCGAAGGATACACTTGATGCATCCTTCAAAATAAGCTGAATGAAGGACACAAAACAAACACTGCATCTGAAATCACATACTTTCCTATACTAGGCGAAAAACAATGTGACCAAAATTAGTATGTCCAATATCACTGTACTAATAAAAGTAGGCAAAAAGTGCACGGATGACCAACTACTTCCGGTGAGATTCTGAAGTGTGCATAATGATTTCACCATGTGCAACAACCAATCAGACTTTAGGGACAAGTTTACAGTTTATTTCAAATTTAGGCTTACAACCAGGGTCAGGTGCTTCTACTTCAATGTTATTCTCCTATCATTTCCCTCTGATTTTAGGGATAAACCAGGGGTGGCCAACGTCGGTCCTGGAGAGCCACAGTCCTGAATAGTTTTGCTCCAACCCTGTTCAAACACACCTGGACCTGGACAAGTTAATCAAGGTGTTAAGGGTCACCAGAAAGCTACAGGCAGGATAGTTTTTATTTAGTTGCTCTCCAGGACCGACGGTGGCCACCCCTGGTTTAGGTTATGGGATATGGTTAGGATTCAATTTTCAGACAGGAATGTTGCTCCAGGATCAACAAAATATGTTTTAACTTGGCAAAATCAGGACGTGGGTGCATTATGGTGTAACATTAATCCACTGACGGTAAGCTTCAGAGCCCATGTGCAGTTTATTCCAAATGACAAAACATAAAACAAGGACTTGGCAATACAAACTATAAAGAGATTTAACTATAACAAAACTCACCATCAGCAGTTACACATACATAATAACAGACCAAGACACATGGCAAACATGAGGGCTTATGCTGCCTTCACGTGCTATCGGAATTATCGTAAATACGAGTTTCCTTGGTAAAAATTGCACATGAATGCCCTCTGATGTCGTGTTTACCACTGGGAAGTTCAGAAATAATTTTGATACCCCAATTCCCGAGATGGGCGTGTCATAAGCTTTAAACATGGTGGCGGGGAGAACTAGACTGCTGTGGCAGGTGTGGTTTTATTAGATTCTTTGTTTTCAAAACAGCTTGGTCGTTTAGTCTTGACATTAATGTAGTACATATTTACATGTAAGGGTAGACATATGACGTGTATTGTATGTTTGGTACACAGCGAAAATAGCCTGCATTTGACTGAAATTACAGAATCAGCAGAAAGCGGACTATGTGGAATGTTTATATGGTTGTCGGTGCATGGGATACCACAAATGATGATGGTTTTAATAAGATTTTCCCAATAAATAGGCAAGAATAACCTGGGGCCTGTACCATGATGGTAGTTTAACAAACTCAGGGTTACAGGATTAGTTTCGAGTTGACAAAACCAAACCAATCTATTCAGACTTTGTTGGTCCCATGATGCTGATCATCAACTTTCTCTGTGAACTCAGGCTTTGATCCTGAGTTTAGGAGTTTAGCTGTGACATCAGCAGTGAACAGCCAATCACAGGCTGTGGATCAGTAAAACTGAGATTCACTTCTCGCGAGAGAGGCAGCGAGATTCATTTCACTCTTCTGCAGAATATACATGATTGAAAAATATTAAGAATTTAAACAAATTTACACAGAAGAAAAGAGCTGTCGAGGACAACTTTAAGAAAATTTAAACTTTATACGTCAATGCAAGTAAAAGTTATGAAGTTAGTTTAGTTGATATATAGAGAGAATTGAACATTTATGCTCACATGTAATTTTTTATAGATTTAGTTATTGAATTTAAAGCTTATTTGTATGACCTTTATATAGGCTATTTATTTTAATATTAACAAAATGCATTTAATGATTGATTTACTAAAATTATACATGTGTAATTGATTAAGGGTATAATAATTACATAAATTATTTTTAAATAATTCAAAATTATTATTATTATTATTATTATTATTATTATAAATAAGCATTGTTAAAAGCCAGAGGCTTAAGTCTTTAATAGCCATTAGCTATGTAGTGACCTTTAATCTGGAGTAGAAAAAGGGGGAGTGACTTTATTGCATCAGATATGTGTCACTTTGCTCACAGCTGATTGGTCCAATTTCAGTTTGAGATCTCTTATCCAGAACATAACCTGCCCTGGAGCAGGTTAGCCGTGGAGCGTAAGTTACTATGGAGATGAACACAGCTAAAAGCCAAACCACTTTAATGGTACCTTAAACCCAGGATTCGCACAAACTAAGCTTAAACATATCTGGCTAGCCAGCTAAACCGGCTTCATGGTATAGGCCCCAGGTGTCCACCATGATTCCTGTTCACTCCGACAACAAAGCACTTGAATGCAACAAGCTCGTAATCACGACTTCTAAAGTGGGAATTAGGAAATTTCCGATAGCACGTGAAGGCAGCATAAATACACACAGACTAATGACAAGACAAGTGACACCTGTGAACAGTGATTAAACAATGAACCAATGACAGAACACGACAAGATCACATGAGGGCATGGGAATCACATGACAAGACCTGGGGCACGTTCAAAGCTCAAACCGGTGCGCAACGTTTTGCTAAGGTTTCCGGTTGAACGCCATGTTTCCTGGAAACAGTGTGCAACGGGTTTGAGATACGTTTTCTCTCGTTTGGTGGGTGTGTCAAATATGTCAGCCCAATCAGCAGCAACATGTTTATAAACCACGCGGTATTAAAAGAGACAGCTCGCACAATGGGTCCAAGTAAAGATGTTTACAAATATGTCGGCTGCAGCTCAGTATACACGACAATTGAAGATATAAGAAGACATGATTGTCGTAAGAGTTTTATAGTAATATATATATATATAATCAACATTGATTTATTTATTTATATATTTAGCTTAATTGCAAGGCAAGTTTATACCAAATTTCATATATGGTAATTAAGTGCTTGACATAAAATGAGAAAGAAAATACAAGCTATTAAAAAAGTAAGAACTAGAAATAAAATGATTTAAATTAGAACTGATTACCAGGAGATAAAAAAGTTAAATAAATGGGATTGGGATGTTGTCATTTATTGTGGACAGCAAGGGCAGTGATTGCATGTATTTTGCAGTATTAAACACGTATTTATATCGATTTCATCAGGCTCCGAAAATTCCTCAAAAAGAACAAAAAGAATGGCCTTCTCGGCTGCCATAGTTACAACTCTTGCGTTAACAGAACAGGGTGTTCAACGCAGCACCGTTTCCGTTTAAAAAACGTTTTGTAGCATTTTGTCGGGGCTGAACGCAGCCCTGGAAACCTGACAGAACAAGACAAACTTAGAAACATGACAGTAAACATGACATTGAACGTGATAAACTAAAAACATGAAACATGAACATGAACCAACACCAAAACACCCTGTGACATATGGACACTTTACTATCCAATGAGGACACATTAGAGGATTTGTGAATGGCAGTGAAGCGTACGCCACTACATCAGCCATGTTATCACTGTCATGTGACCTACGGCATGGTCACATGACAGTGATTACATGGTGGATGTAGTACGTACGAATCTGATTCATGCTATAGACATTCATACTATATAGAACATACTTTTTTAGCAGTCACAAAGAAATTACTTAGATACAAAATAAGTATCTACTAAAGAGAGTATGCGATTTCAGACGTACCCCAGGGCTAGCTTTAAAGGATCCTTCAAATTAAAATGTTCTTTTAAATACATACGTCATTAAAGGGATGGTTCACCCAAAAATGAAAATTAGCCCATGATTTACTCTCTAATCTCAAACTTCCACTAACTGTCGTATACACATTCAAGAGAGACTGGCGTTCCTGTGAATGACGTAGGACGCTCCGGTGAGAATATGCTAGTCCTTACGAGAACCAAGTTTTGTTTTGCTTTATCCTCTGCGCTTCCGTGTTCATCACCGGAAATCATACGCTGGAACAACAGTCTCTCATGAACGCACGTACGACAGTTAGCGGAAGTTAGAGATTACAGTTTGTAAAGTTTTAAATTTGGATATTTTTCTCACACAAATGCATCGATTTGCTTCAGAAGGCCTTTATTAATCCCCTGGAGCCGTGTGGAGCAGTTATATGATGGATAGATGCACTTTTATGGACAGAAACAACCATGCACTGCCATTATAAAGCTTGGAAGAGCCAGAACATTTTTTTATATAACTCTGATTTTGTTTGTCTGAAAGAAGAATGTCATATACACAAATCATGGGCTAATTTTCATTTTTGGGTGAAATATCCATTTAACAACAAGTTCAGTGCGGTTCTGTACAAACTGCATAGGATTTCAGTTGTAGAATGAGATTGTAACTCCTGTAAATGAGTGAACTGTGTGTAATAGGGATGTGACGGTGAGGACATTTTTCCACCGGTTAATTGATGTGTGACAACACCGGTAATACCGGTATCACCGGCGGAGGCTTTTAAATCACTAATTCTATCTAACCGAAAGTAACAAATGACAAACTCCCTTAAATAGGCGCTTTTACGTTTCGCTTTGAAACCAAATCTTCCGCGATCATCTCAGTCAGCTCCTCACTCTTAAATCTGATGAATGACTCCTGTCGCTGCCGAGACTCACGGTCGGATCCTGCTTTATTAAGCAGATACGTTCAGTTTTTATTTGTATTGTCTGTTCTCTAACTGAACTAAATTATTTTATTACTATAAAAAAATCAAAAAGACGGTGGGTGGTGCCACGGTGGGCAAGTGATGTAACCGGTGTTGAGTCTGGAAACCGGTAACACCGGCAACACCGACTATCGTAGCAAGCCTAGTGTGTAAGCACTTAAAGGGGAACTGACAACTGAGTTTAGCTACAGTGTGTACGTGGCCTTAGAGACAATCTTAACACCATACAAAACAAAACACACTTATCATGAAGAATTTCATTAATGCCTCTTGACGACAGCAGCGTACACCGCCTCATCCTCCTGTTTAACACTCTGAAAGAAAACACAAGTTACAAAGAGACAAATGTAAAAAAAGTAAATCAGAGGGAGATGATTTTCAAGAACAATGCTAAAGAAAACCAAAGAAATCCCTCTAAAGTCATGAAAACTAATTTTAATGCATGTATATTCACATGTGTTTTTTGTTTTTTTTACTGTAAATTATTAAATTAAACATTCTTTAAATATTCACTTTCATGTAGGGCTGTACGATTAATCGGAAAAATAACCGAAACCGACATTCAGAACCTCTAACCGACGTATTTTTCCCATGTCGATTATTTCGGTTTTCACGTGACTCCGCCCCGTCAGTCACGTCAAGTGCAGTTTGCAGGCACACAGAGATGCAGGAGCGGTTATCTGTGTTTATAGATGCCCAGAATCACTATAGTAACTGCATGTTTTACACAGTTTATACAGGTCAGTTAATTGCTGTTCTTATAGCCTACGCGCTGACACACACACACACACACACACACACACATACACACACACACAGACGGCGCGCGCAAGCCCAGAAGCCGCTTTCACTTCCGTGCTCATAAAGTTTGTCATGTAAATGCGTTTAAAGGCTTGCCAGTTTCAACATTTAAAGCGATTGTGAACTATTCAATAACAACAATACGGAAAACTTCTCCGTTCAGTGCTCAGCTTCTTTCTGTGACACAAATCTGGATCTCTCGGGAGCCGAGCCGTGTCGCGTCTCTGAAAACGCGTGCGCCCTGAAGGCAGACCTCTTTCACCTGCGTCCACACAGAGCTTTGTCATTTGTATGTGGTTTAAGCCCTGCCAGTTTGAACATTAAAGCGAGTTTCAACCATCAGATGTGTATTATGTTGAACTAATGCCTGATATATTTTGACAAACGAACACTCAGACAGAAGCTGTGACTAACGTAAAGTCACTAAATTAGCTTAGAAACTCAACCGTTATAGGCATACATTTTAATACCTTTGAAGTAAGTACAAACCACAGCTTCATAATGAATAGAGACAGTAAGAGTAATTCACACACACACTCACTCTCTCATTAATGCATTCAAATAAATGTAATGTAGGCCTACAGTGTTAATTTATCTGTATCTGATGTACAACAAACAGAAATCTGCTCCATAGACAATAACTGCTGAAAGTGAACTGTTTCCTTCAAGTATTTTAAAATCACAATGCACTTTTTCATTAGAAAAAAAAATTCCACCTTTAATAGTAGAAAATATTTACAGTACAAACCTTATCAGTGAACTTACTCAAAAACCTTATGAGGACAAAAAAAAAAGAAGCTAAATAATCGTTCATTAATCGTAATCGAGGTCAAATGTTCAATTAATCGAGGTTTTTATTTTTGGTCCAATCGTTACAGCTCTACTTTCATGTCACCGTTATGACAATAGTCCAATATCACTCTATATTGAACATTAGGCTATAATGCAACTATTTTACTCTCGATTCTGTGTAGTTGTACCACTTTTGGTTAGTTTCATGAAGGTTTCACTAAAAGGAAACATTTCTAATGAAGACTGGAGTATACACACTCTTTCTCTCTCACAGACACAGACATGTCTTCACAGGTTTTTGTTCCGGAAGTCCAGTTTCCTGTGGAACTGTGTCTGTTGCAGCTGAACCCTATAACGTTTTTACCAGTAAAGAGTATGAACCGTTATTGTGTATTCCAGAAACAACCCACTCTTTTTGTGCTGTGATCTTATTCCTGTCTGTCTCTAGATTACATGCCATTTATTTTTCCTTTCAAATGACTTTCAAATTCAGACACCTGTCTGAATGCCACAAAAAGTTGAATTTCCTCAACATCCTCCTTTACATGCCTTTCAACATTAAATTTCCTTCCTGAGTTAAAGGCAGAAAATTGACCCTTCGCTAAGCCACGCCCGAAAACCGCCACAGGCCAATCGTGGCCTGGCAACCGTAACTAAGCATGGAAGGTCTGTCAAGCTTTCAAACAAGGGAATTTTTTCCCTTCCCCAAACCTAAAACCCAAGAGGAGAAATGCCGGGTGTGGATCAAGCAGTGTG
Source organism: Gobio gobio (assembly GCF_949357685.1). Lineage (NCBI taxonomy): Eukaryota > Metazoa > Chordata > Actinopteri > Cypriniformes > Gobionidae > Gobio > Gobio gobio. Next base: position 138,794 of record NW_027645673.1, on the reverse strand, counting down.
GGAGGCCCAATTCACAACTAAAGGATTAACAAAAACACCTACGTTTGCTCTAACGAACTGAAAAAAACAAGGCTTTTTATTACGATGCAAATTATTACATATGATACAGTATATAGACTGTAAAAATGATCTTGTAGCTTTATTCATTCATTTTGTATTGTAATCTATTCAGACAAATTGTTTGCAAATTAAGACCTTCGATCATAAGGATTGTTGCAGTGGCTGTGTTATTTATAAAATTAATAAACCACATCATGTTTGAGAGAGTGACTTTCTGTTACAAGACTGTATTTCAGTAAAATATCAGCATCTCTGACTCTTGCTAGATCAAAAGCGTAGATAAGACCCACGACGTGTGAGCAGTAGCCTGGCACTTATATGCTAAAAATATAAGTGGGAGAACGTTATCATTGCAAAGTGGTCAGGCTAATGTCTTGTGTTTATTCCACAAGATTTATGGATAAGCTGTTTGATTTCTAATTATTAGATTATTTTCTAATTTCACTTACCCTGCTGTGCATAAACATAGCTGTTCTTCAATTTGTGTGTTAACCATTTGAATGGTCAGAATGAGGCGGCTGTTGCTTGCGCTGGGACCTATAGGCTTTAGCTTCAATTTTGATTAAATTATTCTCTAATCGGTTGCATATTATGTCATGGATATATCCCGCAAATATTGATGCATACCATCTATTTAAATATATAAGTTGCACTTTTTGCTACATTTCCTTTGAGAAATTCCGACCAAGAATACTTAAATTCCACTACCACTAAACTCCATCACAGTGATAGTGAAGAATTGGATGATTAAATGAGACCACCCGACCTTTCACGACTTTGAAAAACACTTGAGACCAGATGTACCTATCGCACTTGCTGACATGAACCCACTTCGTTTTTGTTTTGTTGTATTTTCATGCATTTCCTTACAGCCTAAAGTTCATTAAGTCATCAGTGTTCAGTCATTAAGTGGCCATTAAGATGCTTTTCAGCTGTCCCACACCAAACAGCGTGTAACTATGGAGAAGCCTTCCATCTAGGTGTGTAACGATTCATCTACTACATCGATGTATCGATTTATATTCCTATGTGTCAGGGTTGTTGTAGGGAAAGGAGGGAGGACTCAAGGATGCAGAGGATAATGGGCTTTTAATGATAATAACAAAAAAACAAGACAAAACAAAAACTACCCCGAGGGGGAAAAACTGACTTGACTTGAGCAGGGAAACATGAGGTAAAGACGACGATTCCCCACTGGACTGCAAACACAAGGAGCTTAAATAGGGAACAAACAAAAGAGGGTAACGAGGGAAGACAGGTGGGGCAAATGAACCAATAATCAGGAAACAAGGTGGGCAGGGTTAGACAATGGACACGAGCACATGGCACAAAGAAACACTTAACAAGACATGTGCCCACACCAAACATGACATGAACATGCAGCTAATGGGAACTCATCAGCTGCATGTTCACACTAAACATGACAACATGTAGCACGTAGCCAGTGAAAAACACCAACCACGTGCTACACAACATAAGACAAAACATAACATGAAAGCACACGGCCGATGAAAACATGAACCGTGTGCTACACAGAACACAACACAGACAGAAGAGCACACGCTCACATGACAAGACAGAGCGCACGAGAACGAGCGAATGCTCACTCCGTGCGCTCGTGACAGAAAACAAACACGCGGAGCATGAATGTTCGAATCCCAACACAAAACTGAAACCCAAACTAGACTGAAGTGCTGGGATCCAAACACCACGCCCCGCAGACAAAACACAAGGACAGAAGAGCACGCAGCTTGAGCATGCTCAAAGCTGCGCGCTCACACAAGAAAAGACAAACAATACAGGAGTGTCAGGGCTCTGTCACAAACCAAGAGTAAACTAGACCGAAGTGACAGAACCCTGACACTATGATCTAACTACATCGATCTGTGCTCGGCAAGTTGGCCTTCCGGACGACATATATCGATCTAACATCGTTTTAAAAGGTAATCAATCAATTGTATCGATAATAGGAAATAAAGCATTGGATTTAAGCACGTCAGACTTTATATGGATGTTTTTTCTTAGCACTTTTAATGATAAAGGCGTTAAAGGTTTTTTTTTTTTTTTTTTTTTTTTTTATATATATATGCAAGAGAACAACAATTACAATTACAAATATAGCTGCAAGCAGCCATTAACGGGGCCAAGCGCAACAGAAGCAAACAAGGAAGATAGCAGCAGACCAACTGAAAAAATGAGTAAAGACATTTGAAGCAAAACCGTTAAAACACCACATTAAAACATTGAGTTGTATAGTGCCAATGTCATGTTTTGTTCTATTATAGCGCCACCAAGAGGCACAATCCTACAATTTTTTGTATGTGTCATCGGAGTGAGCCCATACATGTGTGTGTCAATTGTGGTGAAAATATCTCATTTCGTTTTGGAGTTATAGACATTTATATGAAAAAACATGTAAAAAAGGACTGACACTTGACTTTGATTGGATTTTACTACCCCTTACTATCAATATTTTGATAGTTTGATTTTGAAGTTATAAGCAAAAATAGCCATTTTTCGTATCTCTGGACCAGTAGGTGGCGCTGCGCCGAAACGCTGCATGTTGCCTCAGGTCATGCTTGTGATTACTTGTACCAAGTTTGGTTTGAATACAATAAAGCGTTGCGGAGATATTGCCTTAAGTGTGTTTTTTCAAGCGTTACGTAAAATTTGTTTGCGTGTTAATCAAAAACGATTTAACCAATCAACTTGAATTCCATGTTTTTTTGTCAACCCTGTCTGGAGATGATCTGGTTCAGTTTTCGTGAAAATCGGACCAACGGCCTAGGAGGAGTTCGAAAAAGTTGGGTTTCGGTTAATTCAAAATGGCGGGAACATTGTAATGACGGAAATGACGTCATAGGGTGCGATCGATCTGGCTTGAACCAATGAATCGAAAGAAAAAAAGATTTTGTTTCTAGCCCTTATGGTTCAAAAGTTATTAGCAAAAACATGAGTCAAACTTTGGACAGGTGGTGGCGCTAGAGAGATTGATTTAGAGACTCCAAAATTGGTGTGGGTACTATTGGTAATGACTTCTGTCAGTGTACCAAATTTCATAATTTTCCCTCAAACGGTTCTATGGGCTGCCATAGACTTCCATGGCGGAATAATAATAATAATAAGAAATCTAACGATTACAATAGGTGCCTCCGCACCTTCGGTGCTTGGCCCCTAATTACAAAGAACAAAGAATAATGAGGGTTACAAACAATAAAGCAAATTAAGCTAGCTTAAAGGATTTACACCTTGCAATGCAAGTCTTACATGCAATAGAATTATCAGAATTTCTTAACAAGTTTAAATACATATCAAAATCTTTCCTGAAAATAAAAAAGTAGGGAGTTTTTTTTGAAAATGTACACTTATGAATGGAAAATTTAGCACAGTAAAGCAATAAATTAATAATAAATTTACAATGAGAAGGGTCTAACTTCAAAGAATAACCAAAAAACACAATTTGGGGGGTTATACAGAAGTTTGGATATAAATATTTTTTAACAAAATTTAAAAAATCAATCCAGTAGACTTTACAGTAAGTACAATCCCAAAACAAGTGATTAATAGTCTCTTCATACTGAAGGCAAAAAGAGCAATTGGGTGAAATACTACTGTTAAATTTAGCAAGTTTATGATTTATCGGATAAGTGTTATGGATAATTTTAATAGAAACTTCAACAACTTTATTTGATAAGAAGAATTTTTGTCGAAGAAGCCAAAACTCTTCCCATTCTATATCACTAAATAAGTTATTCCAAAAACTCACACAAGCAGGTAAAGAAATCTGAGATCTATTAATAACTGAACGAATGTCTTTGTTTGACATGGTATTAAAAAGACTTTGGTCAACAAATAAGTTTGTGTTGTCAAAAAGAGGAGAGTCTAAAGAACCTTTAGGGCCAGACTTTACTAAATGTATGATGCAGTCGGGAATTGCACAAAGGCATATTCTCTTGGGGGGACTGGGAAAGAGAATTCTTGCATAAATTGTTCATAAGTAAAAAGGACACCACGATCATCTAAAAGCTAACTGACTAAAAATATATTTTTATCAAACCAGTTGTGAAGAAAAAGAGATTTATTTTTATATCTAAAATTTTTATTATTCCAAATAAAGTAGCTATATGAGGAGAAAAATTATAATTATATATAAGTGACCAACTTATTAAAGCCTGTTTATGGAAGCAAGATAAAGATAAAGGTATTTCAGAGATGTCAAAATTGCAGCACAATAAAAAATGTAAGCCTCCAACAGAATTAAATATATGATTTGGAATAAAATTCCAACAAGATGTAGGGTTGTTTAAAAATGTTTTTATCCATTTAACTTTAAATGAATTATTGAGAGTAGAAAAATCTACTAACTCAAACCCCTCCATAGCCCGGTCAGCTAACATAACACTTTTTTTTAATCAAGTGAGTTTTAAAATTCCAAACAAAGTCGACTATAATTTTGTCCAGCATTCTACAAATTTCTTCAGGGACATCCAGAACGATTGCAGGATAGATAACCCGAGATAAACCATCTGCCTTAGACAGTAACACTCTACCTGTTATTGACAGATCACGCTGTAACCAAGAATTTAATTTACGTTGTATAGAGAGAATAAGAGGTTCAAAGTTGAGCTTTGATCTCTTTTTCTGATCTTTACATATAATGACATCTAGATATTTAACTTCAGATTTGACTGGGATGTCACAAATTTTAACATCAGTACAATCTTTTATAGATAAAAGTTCACACTTATGGATATTAAGACATAAACCAGAAGCGGAGGAAAAAAACCTAATTTTGTCTAAGACTAACTGAACTTGATCTTTATTTTTTTTTTAAAGTGTTGTGTCATCAGCTAGTTGGCTTATTAATATTGACCGGGCGTTAAACGTTACTCGATTCAGTCTGCCTATCTGTGACATCATCGCCACGCACCAGCAGCAGCGCTAAGAAAACAAAACATAGCATGGCATATGGCAGAGGAGAAGCCAACGAGCGAGAAATTATCAAGCCACCAGGAGAAAGAGCTACCTGTACTTTCAACCCTGGCTAAATGTTACCTGTGCATTCCTGACACCAGTGTGCCAGCAGAGCGAGTTTTTAGTACTGCTGGCGACATAGTGAACGCACAGAGAAGTGTTCTGCGGTCAGATCATGTTGATCAGTTGATATTTTTGAAGAAAAAAAAATATGTAGTCATTGAAGAGTAGTTGGTTACATTTTATCTTTTGTTAAATATTGTTTGTTTATTAAATTGAGAGTAGTAGCAGGTTCAGCCAGTTTATTCAACCTGAAGAAATGTTGGTTGCACTTTATTTTTGATAATAATATTGTATTTGTATTATTTTAATGTTGAAAAACAACAGCAAAAGTAGCAGATAAACCTACTATTAATTAAACCTGAAGAGAAGTTAGTTGCACTTAATTTTTGATATTAATATTGTAATATTTTTATGTTGGAAAACAAAAGCAGAAGTAGCAGGTTAACCTACTGTTGAAATGTTGGTTGCACTTACTGTGCTTTTATTGAAAATGTATTGAATATTGAAATTGAGAGCAGAAAAGGTTAACTTCCTGTTAATTCAACCTAAACTGTTGGTTACACTTTATTCAAATAAAATTTGAATGCATATGCCATTAATTGTTGTTTACTTGTTTGTTTATATCCATAATTAATTTATACCTGATTCCCTTACAAGAAATAAAAGGAATCTAGGAAACTTCACCTGCACTGACCAGTATCCAGATATTTATTTCAGTCAAACAATTTTTGGCTAAAAAGTTACTGAATCGATTTCAAGTCACTGAATCGTTTCGGATCGTATCGTTCTAAATGAACCAATATCGTCCTTGAATCGTATCGACAACCTCAAATCGTGATACGAATCGAATCGTTGTTAAAACGAATCGTTACACCCCTACTTCTATTGAAGTATGCCCAGATAACCACACGTTGGAGGTGAGAGGATTGGACAAGGAGGGTCAGATTATCATTGGGAAGGTGCTACAGAAGCAGAAGTTTCCCTATGAAGGCGTGACATATTAACTGAACATGTCACAAGGTCCCAGACTGACTCTATGAACGGTGCTCACATACTGTGCTGAACCACAGGTAGAACACCTGAACACATTCATCCACCTCAAACTCAAGCTAAATACACCTGGTGAGACTGGGTGTTCTGCTGGTGAACACCAAGCCCCCTGAAGGTCTGTACAGCTGCTAACATTACGGAGACAATTTCTGAGCTACATCTCAAGGACTACAAACAAACATCTAACTGTGACCCCATGGGACCCACCAGAGTTTGACCCAAGGGATCAAGAGGTGGAACTGTAAGCCATAATCATCAAAATTATAACAAATAAATTGAAATCTCACTTTGCATGTAATGAGTCTATATAATATATTAGTTTCACCTTTTAAGTTGAATTACTGAAATAAATTAACTTTTCCTCGACATTCTAATTTATTGAGAAGCACCTGTATATAACTAATTTAGTCATATTAATATAACTGTATTAATTATATAACACACATCTGAATACCTCTTAAGCAAGGAACACACCAAACCGGCGTCGACCAACTAGAAGCGACGAAAGCAGACTGCAGAGTTGGCTCATGTCGGCAACGTCTGGGTCCAAAGCAGACGCTCAACATCCGATGGCCAAGTAGCACGTCTGTTCTGTGCCTGCTTAAGAGTAAATAGCTTTCCGTAACAGCTGGTGGCAGTAAACCGGAAGAGCTAACCTGTATACCCTATATAAACAAAGCACCTCATAATCTCGCTCACCACAGATGGTCACTTCTGTTTTTAGACCACAAATCAACAATGTCACTAACGAAGTGTCTTTCTGGTTGTGAGGGAAAGATAACCTTCTTCAGCTTCCCAAATAACCCAGCGTTAAGGAAACAGTGGAGGCAGTTTGATTTTCTGAAGCAGCAATGGAGTTCTGGAAGTGTGTGTTTGTTCCTGGTCACGACTCAAATCGCAGGTGGTAACACAAACGTATTGTGAATCGAAAGTTATCTAGGGATAATGCCATGATGTATTGTGTGTTTGTGTGCTGACTCTTTAGCTCTGCCCACTGCACGCCTCCACGAGTTCTCTTCTGAGATATGAAGGATGCAATACTACTCAAGATTAACATCTGGCAGAAACTGTGTGTGTTACGTTTGTACCCTTTAAACATACCCAGGTATGTCACATAACCTGCTTGGAATACCAAGCCAGTTCTTTCTTTAGGGAGATAATAACTTTATTTGTTATGCACTTTAATCTTTTAAATTTGCAGACCTTTTACATTCACTATAACCGCTAAATAACACTACATGAAAGGGAATATTCGAAAAAGATAAATAGGGGCAATTTAAATGAAAAACTGAATTTTATAACTATTTATTTATTCATTCAAGTTTTGAAATGTATCCATATAAAACAAAACAATAATTAATAAATAATTTTAAATAGCTCTTAAAAAAAACAAGATTCATATGAGCTGGTCTTGATTATAGTCCTAAAAAAACTTCAGTTTGAGAACACTGCATTTTGCGAACTATACATAACAAATCAGGCAAACAAGAACTTATTTAAAGAGGGATTGTGGATGCTTTTAGCTCAGCTGGTCCATCAATGAGAGGTTTTGGTCATTCAATGAATGAATCCCTTAGGAGTAAAAAAATCAACTATTGACTCAGAGATTAATCTGAAGACTAACTCTCCTCATGCAAAGTTTTTAGATGGCAAGCTATAATAACTAAACTAGTTAAAATTGCTACAACGAAACAAAGGTACATGCGTAAATGGGGACATCCAGTGTTACAAATTTAATTTTCATCACTGCAGTCAAATGAGATGAAAATCATTTTCAAGGCAAATGTTGAAATTTCTTTTCCATGTTCAGATTTGCAGAACTATCTTTAGCTCTCACTGTTACAGGAAACTCACGCTTTTAGTTGCTAGTCTAGCTGTGTTTATTTTAGCAGAAACACCCTGAGCCCTGACACGTACCGTTTTTACAGTTATTTTGAGTGAAGTGTCAAGATCTTGTCTGCTTTTTCTCTCTGGTCATTGTGGACATAAGTCAAGCTAATTTTTCTGCACTGTTATTGCTTTTGTAGCTCAGAGCATGTGCAAGAGCCAAAGTTGAAGAATTTATGTTTACATTTGTGAATAAAAGTGAACTTATATACCAGAATACTGTAAGGTTGTAGATAATGTCATGATGCTGCTACAGCTAAATATTATTTTTCAAAATGCATTTCGTCCATTTAGGATTTTGCCTTATAAGGCAGCTGTCTGTGTAGAAAGCAAAGCAGCTCACTAGGGTATAGAACGGAGCCATTGTGTTTTCTTTTAATTTCCTTGTTCACCTTTTTATTTACATGAACTTGCAACCATACGTTGAAATATGGAAAATATGCATTATATAATACTATTATATAACCTCGATTAAAGAATGTATGTGAAGACTTCAGATGCCAAAGCCTCTAAGTCCGTCTGACGTTTTTCTTTAAAATAAGCATTTTTGTCAGGCTTCTATGTATAGATTTCTACCTAAGTACCAGTACTTCTGAATGGGCTGAGGCTGGGATTTAGTGGATTTGAAGTGAAAGTATTTTATGAACGTATACTATATGCAGAGAGCGAATTCACTCAGTATCGTTATCTCATTTTTGACCAAAGTGGCTTTTAGAGACTTTTGCATCTGAACTCTTCATGTTCAAATTGTACAGTGTAAAGTCTAACATGAATCGTCTTACCGCTTTTTGTGCATTTCGTTTGTAGGACATTGGATCAGCATAAGTTATCTCTTCATCACGGGTCTGAACTGTTTGAATAATAATGACAGACATGTTAAAACGGCAAAACTGTAACTATTTCTACAGATGTAACAGCAGTAGGAAACACTTGCCCTGTTGGTCTGTTTTTCTGAGTTTCTTGCAGATCCAAAACATCCCAAATGCAGCAACAATCAACAGAAATCCAGCAGCCGCAGCAGAGATCAGCACTACCAGAGACGCTGGAGGATGTAAGGGAGATTCTGGAAAGATAAATATATCTGTCAGTCTGGCCTCAGTCTCAGATGCCCACAGTCTGTTCACTGGCCATCTGAAGTCTCCTTTAACGTGCTTATGGCTTAAATGTGTTTTTCAGAAAGTGTTAAGACTTTTTTTAAAATATTTTTTGTTAAGTTTTGTTATTGCCTATTTTTTAGCAAAGAAAAAAGCAGAAAACACAATAATTGGCCGTATTATGTAACAACGCACAACTCAGTATTAACTTTGTTTATTGAACTTTTGTATAAAAGCAATATCACTGAACTGAATATCAGTGTCATCGTCATGTCAAAAAAATCAACTGACCCACATTTTATTTTTCGACCACTGAAAATGTGTAATTTACTCATGGAGCCACATTGAGATATCTGTATTTCTGGGACTGAACTATTTGAGGGCCTTTAAAATGAAGATTAAAAATTTTAATATAAAAGGATGTTAAAATAGGTATTTAATACTTTGTGAGTTAGAGGCATGCAAAAACAAAACTGCATTTTTGAATGGCCATTGTTGGCATATAATGAAGCAAAGATTGCTTAAGTCAACAGATTTTACTAATATACCAAAGAGATGCCATCTTTCTAGTTTTACACCCCTGTAATTTGGCTCCAAATCTTTGGAGAAATTTGTCATTTTGACCCCCCTCTACAAAACATTGGATTACTCATTACATATAAATTCATGACATTAAATATTGTGGTGTTCTTCTTCATTTGGCTATATATTTCTTTCACCAAACAAAAACAAAAAGATAATTTTTTTTAGCTGGGGACCTCTGGTTGAGTTGACACTGAATGACCAACCTAGCTTTACTTGCTTTTTGTTAGGTTGAGTTCATTAAAGTTAATTATGCATTTAATTAAAATGCTGTATTTTCAGTAAATTGCACTTTTGAATGTACTTGTTATTTTGCTCTTTTGACATTAAACTTTTTTTTTGTAATGACCTGGATTCACCCATGTCATACTCTCCCAGAGTTTGGCTACTCACATTTATTTTATTCATTGTGAAATGCTTTATACTGCTGCAATATATCTGAATAACCTCCTGTAAGAGCACAATGGATCAGACACTGAAGCTCATGCCACATGCAAGAAGTATATTTAATAATAAACTATTTCAGTTCTATAAAATGTGTGTTCCTTTTGCCTCTTGTGTTAATATAATGCAGACTTGGTTGTTTTTCGTGGACTGGAGGGGCAGTGTTTGGTGATTTTGATTATTTTGTTTGATAAATATACTGCAAGTTTTAGAATAAGGTAAAAAAAACTGCATCGGAAGTGTGTAGGATTTCTAATAAATAATCTTAAAATATCATTATGGGTTGACAATAATTAAGTACTGTTTACATTTTAAATATGACGATGATAGAAGCAATCACATTTTTTTTTTCACAATTATACTCACCATCAACAGTAACATTGAATCTCTTGATTATCTCCTTGTTTCTAATAATGGTTCTTAGTTTATAAAGTCCAGAGTCTGTGGTTCTGATGTTTGTGATGGTCAGAGATCCAGTTTGATCCAGTTTCAGTCTGTCTCTGAATCCCTCATCATTATCATATGTAGTAATGTTCATGAGCAATGTAGCGATGCGAATGTTTTCAAACCTCCACTGGATCTCTTTGTCTCTCTGTATCTCTGTAAGATCAGGGTTTAAAGTGACAGATTCTCCCTCCATCACTGACACTGACTTCACTGCATCTGTGTAACCAAACACACCTGGAGAACAAAGAGGAACATTTACTAAAACACAGAGGCAGTTATGTTCTGTAGTCAAAACAATTACTTTCTTTAACTTTCTGTTGTTTATTTATTTATTTATTTTACAGCTGTCTGCTTATTTGACTCAATAGTGAATCAAACATTGGAAATGTGATCTCAATGGAATATAGAGATAGAAATAAAGTACAGCAGTATTTATTTTGGTGAACTTAATAGCTTTAAAAAAATAATAAAATAAGCTAAAAAAATAAAATAAATAAACATCACAATATTGTTTATTTTAATTCACCTTCATAACCTGGATATTTAAGGTATATAGCCTAATTTTAAAAAGTGTGATTTCAAGAAGAACTTCTGAAGAACATTCAGTTCTTAAATCTGAAATTAATGGATGCCACTGACTTAATTTCTGTATCGCCACCGTATCTTAGCTTTCAATTGTCTTATATATTAGGACATTTGAGTAGGCCTACGGATAATTTAATGATGGATATGTTGTTTAACCAGGAAGGAAACTAAATCTGTTAGTCAATCAAGCCCCACAACTGTGATCAAAGACCTGAATTCAAACTACTTCTCACAGTATTATCAAATATAGCATATTTATCTACAAATACAAAACTGACATGAAAAAGAAATTTATATTAGATTCAATTTGTCAATAGAAGATTTGTACTTACCGACAAAATGCCACATGCAGAATAAAAGTATTATGTTAACCATTTTCAGTTATGCAGCTCTCTAGGGTGAATTAAGGGTCATTGGGACAGTTTTTTCTAAATGTTTTAATAATACACTTTTTGTCGGAACTAAACAATGGAAGTGCGGCACTAAACCAATTACAGATCTCATAAAAACGCATCTAAACTGTCTTTAACAGGAGGTCGAGAGGAGTGGTTAAAGCGGACCCAGCAAACATTATGACGTTTAATGACCGTTAAAAAGACATCCCTCCGACACGTCCCGTCATGGTTGAAAAATAGTTCCAAAATGAAAGTTGAACGGACGTCTTCGACGTCATCTGGCTGTGAATACCACGTCTTTTCTGCGCGTCCCTGTACGTCTAAATGCGTCGTCTTCTGGATGTTTAAATGTGTTGCTGCATAATTTAAGTGTGTATATATAAGCCTGCATATAAAATAATCTCACACCCATTGTGTAACATCGTGAAATGCAATCAATTATGTCTTGGTTTACACATTTTCACAGGTTCTAAAAAGGTTCAAAATCGGTCCAGTCAGACCTGAACGTCCATGAAACGTTTTAATCACGTGTACATCACAAACAAGATCACATTTGTGGACATAAGCAAAAAGAAGCATGTTCTGATTTAGCAAAACATTTTATTGTTTTTGAACAGCCACAGATTTTCTTCTTTCATTAATGTTTAACATCCATTAACCAAACTAAAATAACAATTTCAAAATACTGAATTATCATTATATAAAGGGATAGTTCACCCAAAAATTAAAATTAATTTACTCACCCTCACGTTTCAAACCTATGAATTCCACATTTCTATGTTCTGCTGAACACAAAGATGTTTTAAAAATGTTTGTAACCAAGCAGGTCCCGCCTCCCATTAACTACCATTGTAGGGAAAAATGATTATGGTAGTTAATGGGAGGTGAGAACTACTTGGTTACAAACATTCTTCAAGGGTCTTTTCTGACCCCAAGGGACGTTTGCTCAAATAAAAAAAAAAAATGTTCCCTTTGTGCAAATGGCATGAGACTTTGTACGGTTGTCAACACTCTCTAAATCTACAAATAAAAACAATTAATTGGATTGATATCTGTTTTTATGTTTGTGTGACAAAAAAAGTCACACTCAGGCCGCTTAGAAAATGGACAAAATTCATCCTCAAAAACAACAGAACACACATACAGAAATGAAGTGGCACACTTCCAACAATGCATAAAACATCCACAATGCAAAATGATCATGCTCAAACACACACATACAGGAATATTTGTTCAATGTGTTATTGCTGTTCAGTTCATACCATTTTGATGTTCATGTTGTGTATTTTTTACTCAATATGTAATATAACTTAATTTCTGTTAATTTTTGTTCTGTTACAGTTAGTAACTGAAGTGTACATTCAATTTGTAGAATTATAAGAAAATCAGATGTTTGAAATAAAATGATAAATTCTAAAGACTCTGGTTTGATTCTAATCATAATGTAACATTGGAAAAAAAAAATTCAGTACAAAAAAAATACTAAACTTTGACAAAATGTATTAATTTTAATTGTTATAATTGTGATTTCATAACATTTAGATATGAATCCAACTGAAAAATACTTGTGAAAAATGTCTTTCAGTCAGTCAAATAGTAAGCAAATAGTGGAGCTTTGCAGCCATTTACTGGTAAAAGTCTTTTTTTTTTATTATTATAAAATTGTATTTTCCAAAGGATGGGCAAAAATCTTACACTAAACAATGTCAAATTATCCATGTTATCCCCACAAATGAAAGTTAGAAATTTGGGTCTTTTATAAAGTGAATTTTACATAAACTGATTTTGTGTTTTAATTTATTTATATAAATTTAACAATTATTATAAATTCTCATAAAACATTAATAAACAGAGTAAAATTACAATTTTGTTACAAAATTACATTTTGTTGCCGGGGGTCTGTGGAGACCCCAAAGACCCTGAGTGTAATTCCCAAATGAAGAGGGTTAAACATCTTTATGTTCAGCAGAACATAGAAAGGTATACAGGTTTGAAACACGAGGGTGAGTAAATGACGACAATTTTCATTTTTGGGGGAACTATCCCTTAACCCTTAAAGGGGCAAGCATAAATAAATTTGATGGAAAAATGATTCATTGCTATTTTTGTATGTATCTAGACTAAAATGACACAGTTCATAAATTTTTTCCAAAATATGACCTTTATTTTCAAAGTTACAGTCTGTATCTCCCAGGATACATTGCCCATTTAGGGTTACATTGTAACATGTATTCTTTTTTTATTATAGTTCATATGAAAACTTTTAAAACATTGAATGAACAATTATTTAGCTAAATTTTCTCATGTTATCCATGCAACATTAGAAAAATTGGAAAAAACTGAACTTTTTCTCCCAAGATGCCTATGCAGGGTATACATTTGTGTCTGAGTGTGTGTGTGTGTGCGTGCGTGCGTGTGTGCGCGCGTGTGTGTGCGTGTGTATGTGTGTGTGTGCGCGCGTGCGTGTGTGTGTGTGCGTGCGTGTGTGCGTGTGTGTGTGTGTGAAATAAAGTATTGGGAAGGGGGGTTCCTTCCCTCTTCCCTCCACTCATTTACTAACATTTAGGCCTCAAAACATAAGAATATCTGTGAGTGATCAGCCCTGTTAAATACCCTTATATGGGCAATGTATCCCCCAGGATACAGACATTCAATGGCTGATAATCAAAGTTGTGAGACGATTATTTTAAAAATATGCACAAGAACATGTAAAACTATCCTTAAAAAACTATTTTCTAAAACAAAATCACTCTAAAATATCATAATTGTGAAAATATAAAAACACTTACCTCATGGCCAGTGTCTTTGTCCACGTATGCTGCCATTTTGGATTTTGATACAAATGTTTGGAATGTTGGCATAAAGTCACATGACCCTGATTACATGACCCATCCTCCCATTAGTGTTTCTCATCAACTGCAACCACATAATGCCCATCCCCCCATGGCCCTTCCCCCTACAGCCTGTTAAATGTCTGTATCCTCCAAGATACAGAAACTCTGTATCTCTGTAGTTATTTTGTTTGTAATTTTTTGTAACCATCACCAACAGCTCTTCCTGGAGAGTGATTCAGGTGTTCTGCCATTGCTGTATCAATCTCAATCAGAGTCCACCTATTCACAGCATCTGAGGGAAGAGAATATATTTATTTTTAAAATAACAGGAAAAATTTGAGGTAAATGACATGCACTTATTTTCAAAATGTATTGAAAAAATGATCTCACAGCTCAATAAAAAAAAAATAAAAAAAACATGGAACAAGATGAATGAATCATGAGTTAAACATTAGAAAAATGTAATCACCCTTACAAAAATATCCAGCAGGAATCCTGAAGGACTGTGCAGGGACCATGCAGGAATCCTGCAAGACAGAATGAAAATCCTAAAGGACAGGGTAAATTCCTGCAGGAGTCATGTAGGATTGTCCACATACTGTCCTGTAGGATTGCATAATGTCCTGCAGGAATGTATGATTCCTGCAGGAATTTTTATTTATCTGTAGGAATCCTGTAGGTTTGTCCACTGACATGTCCTGCAGAATTGCATTATGTCCTGCAGGACCCCTACATTCCTGCAGGACATTATGCAGTCCTGCAGGACATGTCAGGATGTTTTATATACCTGTAGGAATCCTGTAGGTTTGTCCACTGACATGTCCTGCAGGACTGCACAACGTCCTACATTTTAAGAGCCCTAGCTGCAGTAAAATATATACTGATTGTTTGATTGATTGATTGATTGATTGATTGATTGATTGATTGATTGTTAATTGCCGCATTAAAATATTAATTCACACACTTAAGGATTTCCAACATTTATTGCATACCTTCAATAACTTACTGTCACATGTCTGTCCTGTCTTGTGAAGCACATGTGGTGTGTTGTTGTTTTGGGCTGTGCTCGTGTCTTTGTCTGATCCCTCCCCCTTGTTATCTGATTAGTGTTTGATTTCTTCCACCTGTTCCCTCCTGATTTCTTCCCCTTTATATAGTTCCCATGTGCGCATAGTCTTTGTGGTTACGTTGTAATGTCTACGTCCTCCGTTCCCTGTGATTCCCTGGTATGTTCAGTTTTCTGTTATGTTATGTTTTTTTTCCCCCCCTTGTGGGTTTTGTTTTGAGTTTATGTTTTATTTAATAATACATTTCTATTCTCCTGCACTTGAGTCCTCGCACCAGTTTTCCTTTGTGTTAAACGTGACAGAACGTAACCACCATGCAGAGGACTCAGCAGGAAACGGTTCCGCCTCGTATGAACATTTTCCAGTGCTGATGAGATGATGAGATGATGAGATTTCGGAAAGTGAGGAAGAAGGACATGAGCTAAATAAGAAGGAAATGCATGAGAATTTTATAGTCATAATAAGATTCAATGATAAAGATCAAGCAAACATGAAGATAATCAACCCGTTTGTATTAACAAAACATCTGGCAAGTAAGATAGGGGAGATCTTATATGCTAAGGTCCTAAATGATGGAAATCTGTTGGTCAAATGTGCTAATGAAGATCAATTTGAGAAAGCAATCAAAGTAAAAGAGATTGGAAAACTGAAAGTGATAAACACACGAAGGGTGGGAGCACGAAATGGTGGAGGATGCAAAGGAGTGATCTCAGGGGTACCAATGAATGTAGGAATGGAAGAACTTAAGAAACATCTTAAAGGGGGGGAAATAGTGATGGCACACAGATTAAAAACAACAAGAGAAGGAGTGAAAAAGGATAGTGAAACAGTGTTGATTGATTTTGAGGGGGAAAATATGCCAAAAAAGGTATACCTTGGTTATATGAGTTACCCAGTGAGAATATATGTACCAAAACCATTGAGGTGTTTTAACTGTCAGAGGTTTGGACACATAGCCAATAACTGTAAAGAGAAGAAGAGATGTGCTAGATGTGGGGGCGAGCATGACTTTGGAAAATGTGGAACAGGAGTACAACCAAAATGTTGTAATTGTGGAGGAAGCCATAATGTGGCATATGGAGGATGTGAGGTGATGAGACAGGAAAACAAAATCCAGAAAATAAGAGTTGAAAGAAGGATCACTTATGCAGAAGCAGCAAGAGTACACGATAATATCACCATAGAACAAACAGAATTGGGGGTGGAAGAACAATAACAAAGAACATGTGATAAGATTTATGTGGACAAAAAGGACTTGGTGACGTTTATTGCAGGAGTGATAAACAGTACAGCTGAAGTTAAATCAAAAAATGATAAAATACAGCTGGTTGTCAAAGCAGCAGTAAATCATTTAGGACTAGTGGGACTGACGTGGGAAGAAGTAAGGGAGAACCTCACCAATCAGTCAAGCCAGGAAGCACCATGTATTGGTTAATATTAATGGTTATCATCTTACAATGGAATGCAAGAAGTTTACTGGCCAATGGCCAGGAATTCAAACATTTCATTAAAGACAGGAAAATAAATCCAGATGTAGTGTGTATCCAGGAAACTTGGTTAAAACCAAATTTAGATTCAAGATTCAAGATTCAAGAGTTTTATTTGTCACATACACAGTTATATACACAATATACAACTGGCAGTGAAATGTAAACAGGTCCGCTCCATGGACAGTGCAAATAACAGTTACAAGAAATTAAATAGAAATAGAATAAAATTAGAATAAAAAGTATTAACATAAGTAGAATTATAAATAAATCAAGTAAGATAAAAATAGGAAATAAGATAAAAATAAAAATATAAAAAATATGTGGATATGATAAGTGAGATAAACTGTAGACTTAAAAATAAGTGGTTAACATAAAATATATAATATGTATATATAAAGAAGTATAATGTGCAAGGTTTATTACAGGTTGTTACGCAGTAACAATAGGGACGTAAAGTGCAGTGCAATTGCAGTATGTGGATGTTAATGTTAAAAGACTGGATGTTTATGTGTGTGCGGGGGTGAAGTGAGTCACGTGACTGAGTTCAGGAGTCTGATGGCCTGGGGGAAGAAACTCCTCCTGAGTCTTTCAGTCTTTGCCATCAGGCTACGGAAGCGCTTACCAGATGGCAGCAGGGTGAAGTGAGAGTTTGCAGGGTGATTAATGTCTCTGATGATTTTAGTAGCTCTACCTCTGCAGCGTTTGGTGAAGATGTCCTGCAGAGACGGGAGAGCTGAGCCTGAGATGCGCTCGGATAAGCGCACCACTCTTTGCAGGGCTTTGCAGTCGTGACTGGTGCTGTTCCCGTACCACGCTGTGATGCACTGAGTCAGGACACTTTCTATCGCCCCTCGATAGAAAGTTTTCAGGATGGCTGGTGAAACCCTGAATTTCCTCAGCTGGCGCAGGTGGTACAGTCTTTGCCTGGCTTTTTTCACCTGTGTCTGGATGTGTGTAGTCCAGGTCAGATCCTCGGAGATGTTCACACCCAGGTATTTGAAGCTGCTCACTCTCTCTACCGGTGTCCCGCTGATCATGAGAGGGGAGTATGACCGATGCTGTCTCTTCCTGAAGTCCACAATCAGTTCTTTGGTCTTGTTAACATTCAGAGAGAGACAGTTGTCCTGGCACCATGATGTCAGTTGCTCCACTTCGTCCAAGTATGCCGTCTCATTGTTGTTGGAGATGAGACCCAGGACAACAGTATCATCAGCAAACTTGATGATCGAGGTGGAGCTGTGTGTGGACAAACAGTCATGGGTGTAGAGAGAGTAGAGCAGGGGACTCAGCACACAGCCCTGTGGAGCTCCAACACTCAGGGTGATGGAGGTGGAGGTGAACTGGCCTACTCTCACCGCCTGGGGTCTGCCAGTGAGGAAATCTTCAATCCAGAGGCAGAGAGAAGAATTCAGGCCTAGATCCAGGAGTTTGTGTGTTAGCTTAATTTAGAGTTTGTGATTCATGGATATATAGGTATAAGAAATGATAGAGAAAATGGGGGACGGGGAGGAGGAGGAGGATGTGCTACATTTATTAAGCAAGATGTTCCATATAGGGTACTGGAAAAGGGAGAGGATCTAGAATACATTATGGTAGTATTGTGGGAAAGAGGGGAGGAAGTGGTTATAATAAACTACTATAATCCTTGCAAAAGGTTGGAAGTAGATAAGTTATTAAGGATACAAGGAAATAATAGACACAAAGTAATATGGTGTGCAGATTTTAATGCTCACAGTAAAATATGGGGGGGTTCACATACAGATGTAAATGGAAGGGTAATAGAAGATTTAATGGATGATAAGGAATTAGTGTGTTTAAATGACGGAAGAGGAACAAGAATAAACATAACAACAGGAAATGAATCGGCATTAGATATTACACTAGTGTCTAATCCCTTGGCTGGAATAAGTAACTGGCATGTTTGGAATGATACTACAGTGGGCAGCGATCACTACCCAGTATCATGCTCAGTGGGAGAGCGAGTGGAAATAAGACCAGGTGAAGGAATACCAAAATGGGGTTTAAGAAGAGCAGATTGGGTAAAATTCCAGCAATTAAGTGAGGAATCATTTTCAAGGATAGACATATCTGGAAGTATAGACGAAACAAACAAACAAATAACATCAGCCATTATTATGGCAGCAGGTGGATCTATTCCCAGGAGTAAACAAAGGAGGATTAAAAAACTGGTACCATGGTGGACAGAAGAGTGTCGTCAAGCTGTTAAAAACAGGAATAGAGCATTTAAACTAGTTAAATACACCCATAATATGCAGCATTTGATTCAGTATAAGAAGGCACAGGCTAATGTGAGAAGAACAGTGCGTCAAGCTAAAAGGGCAAGTTGGAGGAAATTTTGCAATGAAATAGTGTTACGTCTGTGACTATCTTTGGATGGGCGTGTGTTTTTTTTTCCCCCTCTCTCCTTATTGCTTTCGCAGTCTCTCCTCCTATCCTTCTTTTCATAGGTCCTTCTGCCCAAATTGGACGTGCCGTCAGAGCGCGGTGGTTGGTTACGAGCAGCGCGGCGTTCTTTGAAAAGAGGAGCGGAAGCGTGTCATCGGGAGAGGGAGAGAGCCAGAGACTGATTGTGTTTTAGTCCTGTATAACATTGTGAAAACTGTGCCGGTGAACGGCGATTGCTGAGTGAGCCATTGGTGTTTTGTTTTTTTCCCTTTCTTTTGTATTTACTCCCTCTCATTGTTATTATTACTTTTTTCCTGCGGTTAATGGCGTGTGTGCCACCCGCTACATTCACCATTTGTTATTTATGAATGCTGTAGGGGCTAGGTGCCTCTTTTCTTTAAGATCTTTTTCTCCTGTTTATGTTTAGTTAAGGAGTTAGGGAAGACATTGTACTTTTCTTTCGTTCCATTTTCTTTTGGACAGGAAATTTTGTTTTTCTTGGGGATGAGTTAGTTGAATTTTTGTTTATTATTTTGGCCTAGCCTAGCCCTGAAGTTCCCCGCGTTCTAACTTATTTTGTTTCCTTTTTTGACTTCTGGTGACGCTCACCTCCTTTAAATTCCACAATCAAGAATAAAAAAAAGATAGGAACCTGAGAAAGTTCCTCTTAAACGCAAACCTGCCTTGCCTGTTGTTTTTATGTTCACCCCTGTCCCCCCTAGACTGAGGGGTCGTAACATAAATTGGGGGCTCGTCTAACTTTGGTTGTGAGGAAAAAGAGAATCTGGTTAGTTGTATATGGTAGGCTATTTATTTATTTGTTGGAGTTGGTGATATAGGAATGATTATAGTAGGAAATTGCCGTTTGCCTCATCTACCTTTCTTGTGACTGTATATGGGGGGTAAGTTCTACAAATGTTTTTTTCTCTCCTCCTCTTTTGTCTGTCTGTTCTCATTGGGGTGTGGAAAAAAATTTGAGTGGGAAATGGAGTTTGACCTAACCTCTTTTACACTGGCTCCGAATACGGAACAATTTAATCGCTGCCGCAAAGATGATTTGATTAAAATCGCCGATTTCTTTCAAATTGGTGTATCGCGGAATGCTTTAAAAAAAGACCTTAAGAAGCATTTGCGTCTTGAATTAATTCGACAACGAATCTTACCTGAGGAGGCGGGAGTGGGTGGTGCAGATGGGAGTGCTGTTTCGTCGGTAACAGCCGATGAGAAGCCTCCTTCAGCGCCACTCTCTCCCGTACCTCCCAGGTTACCATTGTTTGTGCCTCCCAGCAGCACGATGATGTTTCCACCATCAGACCCACTGCTGGCGGTAAAATTGAAGGAATTGGAATTAGAAGTGAAACGTGAGGAGACTGCGGGTAGGAGGCTTAGGCTAAGGGAATTGGAGTTGGAGTTGGAGAAGGAACAATATCGGAGGGATCACGGTCTGTCTCAGCCGACTGTGGGATCACCAATAAGCTCCCTAACATCTCCCTCGTTTGCTCCGTTGCCCACAGGTCCTACGCCTGCCTCGTCCAGTCCTGCTGCTCCTGCTGCTCACACAGCGAATGTGCCTGTTTTCGACGTGAGTAAACATATCAATTTGGTTCCGCCGTTTAGGGAGGCAGAAGTGGATAGCTACTTCACGGCGTTTGAGCGTGTGGCGGCTACACTGCAGTGGCCAAGAGAGATGTGGGCTCTCCTGCTGCAGTGCAAATTGATTGGTAAAGCACAGGAAGTTTGTTCCGCGTTGCCAGTGGAACAGAGCTTAGTTTACGATGTTGTTAAACAAACGGTACTCCGAGCGTATGAACTTGTGCCGGAAGCATACAGGCAAAAATTTAGATCTCACAAGAAAACGGATAGACAAACGTTCGTGGAATTTGCAAGGGACAAACGAACCTTATTTGACAAATGGTGTGCTGCTAATAAAACAACAACTTTTGAAGAGTTGAGAGAATTGGTTTTATTGGAAGATTTTAAGAGCTGTGTTCATGAAAACCTTGTAATTCATTTAAATGAACAAAAAGTTGTGTCTCTTTCCGCAGCCGCTGTGTTAGCGGATGAATTTGTGCTGACGCACAGGACAGTTTTTTCCTCCGTGGTCAGAGGTGACAGGGCTGCTGTCCAAGGTGCTGAAGGGCAAATCAGAGGGTGGACCAATGCTGCCAAAATAGGACGAGGGGGCGCTTCTTTTGGAGAGCGTAGGGCTGCTCAAAACCGCTCCGGGGACGGTAGGGTGTGCTTTTATTGTATGGATGCTGGTCATTTGATAGCCGATTGTAATGCCTGGAAAAAGAAGAATTCATCGGTTAAACCTAAAAGTGTAGGTTTTGTACAGGCAGTTACAAACGATGTAAATTCAAGTTCAGATCGGATGGGTTATCAGCCATTCATGCTCACGGGGTGGGTATCACGTAGTTCTGATGAAGACCTTAAACCCATAAATGTGTTGCGGGATACTGGATCAGCCCAGTCCTTAATGCTTGGCAGCACGCTGCAGTTACCACCCGAGTCGTATACAGGCTCTGATGTCATTCTCCGAGGAGTTGGTTTCGGATGCATTAAAGTGCCTTTGCATACGATTTATCTCCGAACAGGAATAGTAACAGGAACTGTATGTGTTGGGTTGTGTTCCCAACTCCCTGTGGAAGGAGTTGAGTTTATTTTGGGTAATGATTTGGCGGGTGGGAAGGTTTTTCCTCTTCCAATTGTGGTAGATACCCCTGTTGTTGACATGAAAACAGATGTGTCTCCTCAGTTTTCTGAAATATTTCCTACCTGTGTGGTAACCCGAGCCCAAGCTCGTAGGGAAGAGGAAGCAGTAGATTTATTTGATAGCTTTTTGCAAAGTGCTGGCGAGGGTATGACTGCAGAAGTAGGTGTTGACGTGAACCCTGTTACAACTCAGGCTGAAATACTTGGTACTTGTGAGTTCCCAGTACAATTAGGGCGTGAGCAGTTATCTGCTGCACAGAGAAATGATCCTTCACTGACTGTGTGTATTGCTGCGGCGGATAACGGGACAGTTGTTGATAGGAAGGTGCAGTATTTCTGGGAAAATTATCTACTGATGCGTAAATGGGAGGATGGTGATAGTGTTCACCAAGTTGTTATTCCTGTAGGGTATCGTTCTCAGATACTAATGCTTGCACATGACCATGTTCTTTCCGGTCATTTAGGGATTAGGAAAACATACGAGCGAATATTGAGGTATTTCTTTTGGCCCGGACTTAAGTCCGATGTTACTGCTCATTGTCGTTCCTGTCATTCATGCCAGTTAGCGGGAAAGCCGAACCAAAGTATACCTCCCGCGCCTTTGCGTCCAATCCCTGTGATCAATGAACCGTTTGACCGTATACTAATGGATTGTGTTGGCCCATTGCCTAAGTCTAGGGCGGGACATCAGTACATTCTTACTATAATGTGTGCGGCTACGAGGTACCCTGAGGCGATCGCGATGCGCAGTATTAAAGCAAAGGCAGTAGTGAAGGAGCTAATTAAGTTTTGCTCCGTTTTTGGGTTGCCAAAATTTATTCAGACAGATCAGGGCTCTAATTTCACGTCCACTTTATTTTCACAGGTTTTGCGCGAGTTATCAGTCAAACATCAGCTATCGAGTGCCTATCACCCCGAGTCCCAAGGTGCTCTAGAGCGGTTCCACCAAACGCTTAAATCTATGCTGCGCACATTTTGCGTGGAAACAGGCAGGGACTGGGATGATGGGTTACCGATGGTAATGTTTGCCGTTCGTGAAACCGTACAGGAGTCTTTAGGGTTTAGCCCTGCCGAGCTGGTGTTTGGTCATACAGTTCGTGGGCCATTAAAGCTGCTTCGAGAGCAGCTAGTGAGTGATAGTGCCCCTCCAGTTTCAGTCTTGGACTATGTGAGTAAGACACGTGAACGTTTGCATAAGGTGTGCGAGATGGCAAGAGCAAATTTGGCTGTGAAGCAAAAGCGAATGAAACAGCGGTTTGATAGGCGCAGTATTAGTCGGAGTTTCCAAGTGGGCGACTTGGTATTGGTATTACTGCCTATCCCAGGGTCAGCATTACAGGCCCGGTTTTCTGGTCCCTACCCAGTGGAAAGAAAACTTAGTGAGACCGATTATGTTATTCGTACCATGGATCGTAGGAAGAAAACCCGCGTTTGCCATATTAACATGCTCAAGCCTTACGTACAAAAACCCAGTGACGCTCAGATCGATTCGGTTCCCGTTGCTCTAGTGTCGTCTGTAGTTGGAACTGATTGTGATGGCTGGGTTGATCGGGAGGAAGTGACTGTACCAACTAGACTTGCGAATTCCGAAGTGTTGGAGGGTATCGATGAGCATTTATCTTACCTTTGTGATTCTCATCGGAGAGATATTGTTCTGTTACTGAGACGGTTTTTGTCGCTTTTTCTGACACACTCACTCAAACAAATGTTTTGTTCCATGATATTGATGTTGCTGAGTCACCCCCTATCAAACAGCATCCTTATCGGGTCAATCCGAGAAAGAGAGAGGAAATGAGGAAAGAGGTAGATTATCTGCTGCGGAACGGTCTGGCTGCGCCTAGCTCTAGTGCGTGGAGCTCGCCCTGTCTTCTTGTGCCAAAGACAGATGGCACGTTTAGGTTTTGCACAGACTATCGAAAACTTAACAGTGTTACTAAACCTGACTCTTTTCCCTTACCCAGGATGGAGGATTGCATAGATCGTGTGGGTGCGGCGTCCTATGTCACCAAACTGGACTTGCTAAAAGGTTATTGGCAAGTGCCACTCACTGCTCGTGCCTCTGATGTCTCTGCCTTTGTTACGCCGGATGACTTTCTGCAGTACTCCGTCATGGCTTTCGGGATGCGAAACGCTCCTGCCACATTCCAGCGACTTATGCAGAGAGTCTTATCCGGCGTGAATAATTGCGAAGCATATTTGGATGATGTGGTGGTTTATTCAGATTCATGGGAGAGTCATCTTGACACCTTAGGTGAAGTGTTTACACGACTGGCAAATGCTTCATTAACAATAAATCTGGCCAAGTGTGAATTTGGTAAGGCAGTAGTTACATACTTGGGTAAACAAGTGGGACATGGCCAGGTGCGTCCCGTTAATGCTAAAGTGGAAGCAATTATGGATTTTCCCATACCAAAAACTAAACGGGAGTTGCGACGTTTTCTGGGTATGATTGGGTACTATAGAGCTTTCTGTAGGAATTTTTCCACTATAGTGTCCCCTTTGACTGATCTGCTGAGCACGTCTAGAGAGTTCAACTGGGGCTCTGAATGTGACCATGCTTTTGGTGCAGCTAAAGATCTTTTATGCAGCGCGCCTGTTCTCTCCGCCCCGGATTTTTCTCGTCCATTCAAGCTTGAAGTGGACGCAAGTGCACTAGGCTGTGGAGCCGTGTTGGTACAGGAAAGTGCACAGGGCGTTGACCACCCGATATGTTACTTTTCTAAGAAGTTTCTAAAGGCCCAAAGATCATATAGCACTATTGAAAAGGAAGCCCTAGCATTACTTTTTGCTTTACAACATTTCGAAGTATATGTGGGAGGTAGCTCCGAACCTGTTGTTGTGTATACTGACCACAATCCTCTGGTGTTCTTAATGCGGATGTGTAATTCCAACCAGAGATTGATGAGATGGGCTTTGGTGGTTCAGGGATTTAACCTGGAGATACGCCACAAGAAGGGCTCTGAGAACATTGTGGCAGATGCTCTTTCACGCTGCTATGTTTAACAGGTTTAGTCAAAATAGATTTGACACTTATGGGTGGGGGTGTTACGTCTGTGACTATCTTTGGATGGGCGTGTGTTTTTTTTCCCCCCTCTCTCCTTATTGCTTTCGCAGTCTCTCCTCCTATCCTTCTTTTCATAGGTCCTTCTGCCCAAATTGGACGTGCCGTCAGAGCGCGGTGGTTGGTTACGAGCAGCGCGGCGTTCTTTGAAAAGAGGAGCGGAAGCGTGTCATCGGGAGAGGGAGAGAGCCAGAGACTGATTGTGTTTTAGTCCTGTATAACATTGTGAAAACTGTGCCGGTGAACGGCGATTGCTGAGTGAGCCATTGGTGTTTTGTTTTTTTCCCTTTCTTTTGTATTTACTCCCTCTCATTGTTATTATTACTATTTTCCTGCGGTTAATGGCGTGTGTGCCACCCGCTACATTCACCATTTGTTATTTATGAATGCTGTAGGGGCTAGGTGCCTCTTTTCTTTAAGATCTTTTTCTCCTGTTTATGTTTAGTTAAGGAGTTAGGGAAGACATTGTACTTTTCTTTTGTTCCATTTTCTTTTGGACAGGAAATTTAGTTTTTCTTGGGGATGAGTTAGTTGAATTTTTGTTTATTATTTTGGCCTAGCCTAGCCCTGAAGTTCCCCGCGTTCTAACTTATTTTGTTTCCTTTTGTGACCTCTGGTGACGCTCACCTCCTTTAAACTCCACAATCAAGAATAAAAAAAAGATAGGAACCTGAGAAAGTTCCTCTTAAACGCAAACCTGCCTTGCCTGTTGTTTTTATGTTCACCCCTGTCCCCCCTAGACTGAGGGGTCGTAACAATAGGAAGATCAACACCTGTAAGTGAGGTTTGGGGAATGATAAAAAGGATGGGTGGAGTAAGGAGGGAATGGGAAATTCCAGTTATAATAACTGAGGAAGGAACAGCAATCTCCAATAAGGATAAGGTTGAAATAATGGCAAAAGCATTTGTAAAAATTCACAGTTCAGATAACTTGTCAGAAGTAAGTAAAATGAGAAAGGAAAGAACTAAGAATGAGTATCCAGGTGTGTTAGACTGGAAGGAGAAAACTGATGATAAAATTGATGAACCTTTTAATATGGCAGAGTTTATGAGAGCAATAAATAAAGCTAAACCAACATTTCCAGGAAAAGATCAGATATGCTACGTGATGATAAAACATCTAGGGAAAGGAGCGCTCTTAAAGTTGCTGCACCTTTATAACAGAGTGTGGGAGGAGGGAAGATTACCGAATGCATGGAAAGAAGCAGTAGTCATTCCAATAAGAAAACCTGGCAAGGATCCTTCTAAACCCACAAGTTATAGGCCAATAGCATTAACATCAAATGTATGCAAAATTATGGAAAGTATGATAATAGAAAGGTTATCATATGTACTAGAAAAAAGTAGAAAGCTAGCAAACTATCAAAGTGGTTTTAGGAAAGGGAGGAGTACCATGGATTCGGTTATAAGACTAGAAAATGAAATAAGAAAGGCTCAGGCAAATAAGGAATCAGTCATTACAGTGTTTTTTGACATAGAAAAAGCTTATGACATGATGTGGAAGGAAGGATTGTTGATAAAGTTGCACTTGATGGGTGTAGGTGGAAGAGTTTTTAATTGGATAAAGAATTTTTTGTTTGGAAGAAAAATTGAAGTACGAATAGGGTCAGTCGTATCAAATCAGTTCGATGTGGACAATGGAACACCTCAAGGCAGTGTGATAAGTCCGCTACTTTTTATCATCATGATTGATGAGGTCTTTACAAAGGTGCCAATGGACATAGGGAGGTCTCTGTTTGCGGATGATGGGGCTTTGTGGAAAAGGGGAAGGAATATAGAGCATGCAATCAGGAAAGTACAAGGAGCAATTGATGAAGTGGTGGAGTGGGGATATGATTGGGGGTTTAAGTTCTCAATAGAAAAAACTCAAACAGTCTTTTTCACCAAGAAACAAATCAAGGAAGGGATGAAGTTAAGTATGTATGAGAAAGAATTAGAAAGGGTTGGAACATTCAAATTTTTGGGAATTATTTTCGATTCACGGTTAACATGGGCAGATCATATAAAGAAAATAGAAGGAAAATGCAAAAAAGTAATTAATGTGATGAGATGTTTGACAGGTAGGGAATGGGGAGCTAGTTGCTCTGCATTAAAAACAATATATGTGGCATTGATTAGATCAGTATTGGATTATGGCAGTGTAGCTTATGGGTCAGCAGCCAAATATCTTTTAAAGAAACTAGATGTGATTCAGGCTCAGGCATTAAGAGTTTGTAGTGGCGCTTTTAAAACTTCACCAATACCTGCACTGCAGGTAGAAATGGGAGAAATGCCGTTAGCATTAAGAAGGAGGCAGCTGATGACAAATTATTGGGCTAATTTGCAGGGTCATAATGATTGCCACCCCACAAAAGTAGTGTTGCAGGAGACATGGGAGAATGCAAGATATAACGGAGATAATTTTAGTAGAATAGGCAATGAGGTAGCAAGAGAATTTGGAGTATTTTATATGAAGATGAGCCATACTGTAGTATATCCGATGGTGGCTCCATGGTTACTAGTTTGGCCTGATATTGACTGGTATTTGTTGGAATTAAAAAGGAAATATAAAGATCAAACAGATTTGGTAAATGCATTTAAGTACCGTATAAATAAAGATTATAAAGAATTTGTACATGTGTATACGGATGGTTCTAAGAAACCTGAGACAGGAGTGACAGGGTATGCGGTGGCAATACCTGCTAAAGGAATAGGAATTAATAGAAGAACATCAGATTTTTTAGGAGTATATACAGTGGAAATGGTGGCAGTATTAGTTGCGTTAAGGTGGGTGGAAAAAACAAGACAAGAAAGGGTTCTGATATGCTCCGATTCATCCTCAGTCCTTGAGAGTTTAAGGTCTTTTCACTCGAAAAGCCGTCAAGATGTATTATATGAAGTCCTTCAGTCAGTAACAAGGATTACAAATCAAGGAGGACAGGTACAATTTATGTGGGTTCCAGCACATGTAGGGGTAAAAGGGAATGAGCAGGTGGATGAATTGGCAAAGAGGGCTTTAAAGAAGGGAAATATAGAAATGCAAATTAAAATAAGTAAAGCAGAGGTCAAAAGTATCATCTGGGAAAAAACTTACCAAATTTGGCAAGAAAGGTGGGACAGAGAGGAGAAAGGAAGGCATTTATATCAAATTCAAAAGAGTGTAAAAATAACTAGGATAGGTGGGGGGCACAGGAGAGAGGAAATAGTATTGACAAGGTTAAGGCTGGGGCATGGTGCTCTAAACAAATCACTGAAAATGATAGGAAAACACGAGACAGGCTTGTGTGAGTGGTGTCAGGAAGAGGAGTCAGTGGAACACATAATTATAAGATGTAGGAGGTATGAGGTACAGAGAGTGATAATGAGGAATAATTTGAGGGAATTAGGGGTGCAGGAATTAACATTAAAAGGAGTGTTGAACATAGGTGACAGAGCACAGGTTAGGATATTGTTAACTTTCTTAAGGGAAACTGGTTTGTTTCATAGGTTATGAGGATAAAACAGGGAGACGGGTGAAGTGTGTTGGATAGTGAATGAATGTGTGTTGTAAGAATTTTTTTTATTTTTTTATGTGAAAACTAGATTGTAAACCTATTGTCTGATTCACACTCCGGAGCAGAAGGGGGCGGTAATGCACCAAAAGCTGGTTGCCAACCGCCGTTAAAAACAAAGAAGAAGAAGAAGAAGATAGGCTGCGTTCGAAACCGCATACTCTTTGAGTAGGTACTCATTTTCAATAAGTACTTACTTAACGAGCTCTAAAAGAGTAGGTACTATATTGCCTGATCTCGTTAAGTATGAATGCGATCCGCACTTTATGCGCCATGTTGACGTTATCATGTGACCTACGACGTTATCTCAAGCGCAACGACTTGAAAGACGAGTGACAGGTTTAATTCATCGATCTATAAATATCTTAATATTGATTAAACTTGCTAATTGTGTGGGCTTGTTGAAGAAACAGCTGCCCATTTATTTTGTGATATTAACCCTACTAATCTGACCCAGTTTTATCCTTACCAAAACCCACAATCGTGATCTCTTAAATATGTTGTTAATTTCTTTATTTTATATGCAAAGCATGTCATCCACAAGCAAAATTGGCCTAAATCTCCTTTATATTTTCCTTTTTAAATTTAACTCCTGTTTTATCCCTCAATCCCTTATTCAAAGATATCTAACCTTGTTATTGTTTTTTCTTTGTATATAATGTATGCAAACCCATGATATTTGTTTTATTATTAGGATTGTTAAAGATACAACCATGTAATTATAAAATAAAAGATAGGCCTATGAGTGACAGGTGCAGTAACAGCTCAAAGCATCAATAACTCCACAGCCCGACCTGTGCAGTTTCCCTCAGAGTCTGCAACGAGGACGTCTTTCAGCTGCTCGAAGATCTCACCTTGGGAGAACACTGTTGATTTTATACTCTTAAAATGTAAGTTATTACTATTCAAAATTAAGATTACCCCAGAATGAATTGCATTGCTAGCCCACTAAAACACTTACAATAATAATAATAACAAATGCTGACCAATACTTAATTATATTACTTTTTTTTTTACTGAAAATTATATTGTTTTAGTAAAACAAGCAAAATGCAACTTGTTGTCATATGACATAGCGATGCATGAAAATACACTAGAACAAATGCAGCCGATGTGAATACCAATTTTCAGTCAAGCAATGAATAAATGCATGAGTTAATAAAATATTTTATTTACTGACAACAATAGGAAACATGAATTAATGAGTAAAAGAATGAATAAAAGTAAACATCACAAATGAATAAGTCACCATGAAACAAAGCTTTATTCAAACGTATTGTTCTAACAAACCATCACACATTTACAGACGGTGAACCCCACATCTGCTGCCATCTCAACACAGCTTGATGAAGCAGTTGAGCACCGTGAACACCTTCACCTGTCCTAGCCGTCCCTCATGTCCTCCTGAACCCCACAACCCTGAAGCAAGAGTGGAGAACATGTGCGGGACAATCTAACTGCTGATGTCTACTCCAAACATCCGTCTGCCTGCTCTCCATCAGCATGACTACTTAAAACGTTTTACAATTCATGTTGTCAGCATCCCATTTCTTGCCATATTTGATTTAATATTTTTTACAATTACATGCTACTTGTATTGTAGCTTTATGACTTTTGTGGTGTAGTGGGCTAAACACTGAACTGATAAGCAGAAGGTTTCTGCTTGGATCTCCGCAGCCGTCACCACCAGTGTGTCCTTGAGCAAGGCTCAACCACAGAAGCTCTGCAGCAAATGCACAGACATCAAGAATCAGAAAAGTGCTGAAATAACTCTGTTTGAAATTAAAATAAAATACAACTTAAGATTTAAATGTATGTTTTATTCATTTCTGTAGTATACTCAAAGCCTTTGATAACAGGCTTCCTTCATCAGCCTCTCTCCAGTCTCCACCAGATAAACACACACGTGCTCTTCTGCCCCTGTAACATCAGACAACATTCACGTTACCTGTATCTTAAACAACACCTTGATAAAAGCATAAAAGTTTATGTGCTCAATAGCCTTAAATGTTGAGGTAGTTGCTGATGTGTTAATGTTCCTCAATTCATCAACAGTACTAATGGACAAATAAAAAAAGATAACTTATATTTAGTTACTTTATGTAGATCTATTAACATTACTGACGTTCATGTAAAGCAGTGTTGACCACAGTGAACTCTACATTATAGCACACACACATCACTCTGATCAGATGTCTATTTCATGCTGTGATGTCATCTGCAATACTTATCGAAAATGTTCCTGTCAGATGTTAAATAAACATTTAGTAAGCATCTTTATCTTTAAGTAGCTATATCGTTTATGTAAATCCACTTTGGAGACGTGTGTGTTACTGGAGCTCATACATAATAAAACGTGTTTTTACAGCCCAATCACAACTACACTATACTGTCTGTCGTCTTTACACTTTTAACAATTCAACAGTTTAACGTTACTCTACAGTAGTCCAACAAATGCGATTTTAACACAAGGAACGGTGATTTTGGTTTGTAATACTCACATTTGATTCGCTTTTCACCGCCTGACGTATCCTTTACTGTGGCCTCATGGGAAGGCAGGGATAGAAAAGTATCCGACGATGGGTACTTCACAATCTGGGCGGAATCAGTAAGCCATCCGGGAACTTCTCGCCTACTCTTTTATGATTACTGAGGTTTCGAACATACTTCTCCTTTCACGTACTGTTTTTGCCTACTATATAGTAGGTAAGTAGGCATATTCGAACGCAACATCAGTATACGCACGTCCGAATCTCGCGAGAAATACTCCAAAACCCTGGTAGTTCTCGCCTACTCTTTTATGAATACAAAGGATTCGAGCATACTCTTCGCTCGCCTACTGCTTTTTACATACTATATAGTAGGGAAGTATGCGGTTTCGAACGCAGCCTCAGTCTTTGTGGTTACGTTGTAATGTCTACTGAAGGGTCAAGGGTCAAGCCAAACATCACTTGTCTCTTCATCAGACACATATCCTTCAAGAATGATTTTATGTTCAATATTAAAATAAGAATGAATGATAATCAAGTTATAACCATTCCCTACATTTGATAAATCAGTTCTCTATATTCAAGGAGTGATTTTGGATATTGTAGTGTTTTAGTTGCTCTGTGCTTTTGAATCCAGATTATTCAGGAGCTGCTCTGATGTCTGTGTCAAGACGTGCTGACAGGCAAATGTCCTTGGTGTTTGAAGTGAGAAGAGATCAGCATGTGTTAACTATATGTCTTACTGAGGTGACCCCTGGGGTCATCCATGTAACAGCTATGTGACTCTTTTGGGGAGAAATGTACCTCTCTGATACTTTTCTTTCTTTATAGAATAAAGTCACTTCTGTACTAAATGTAGTATCAGCATGTTTGGAGAAAGACTTTGTTGATAGTTAGTTAAGATGTCCCGACCTTGATGGAGACTGTTTTTCTGGGAAACTTTGTGTGTGCGTTTCATGATTCTGTGCAGATCCAGTATTGGAGATGGTCCTTTCTGCAGGCGATGCCAGACCTTTAGACGCTTTTCTGTGACCTCCGAGGTCACTGGAGACTAATCTGGGCCTGGGCGACATCAAGTCTACGCATTTTTAGAGATATATGCTTCTATCTGTCTACGTGTGGAAAGTTGCTTACATTGCAGGTTGTTAGAACCAATCAGAATCATTCCACATGGCAGTAATGACGTGTCTAGACCTTGAAAACAGTATAACTGTTCAGAAAATTGTATGTACGTTAGACGGAGGCGGGGAGACTGTTAGAGGGAGCGCGGCCTACGAACTCCTCTTGAAGCTGGCTTCTGCTGATGAAACTGCAAACTATTCTTCAGTAAATTTTCTTTAATTAATCTGACTCCTGACTCCTGGTCTTCATTTTTCACTACTGGTCCTGGGTCCTAAGCTGTTACCCCAACACTACGTCCTCCGTTCCCTGTGATTCCCTGGTATGTTCAGTTTTCTGTTATGTTATGTTTTTTTTCCCCCTTGTGGGTTTTGTTTTGAGTTTATGTTTTATTTAATAATAAATTTCTATTCTCCTGCACTTGAGTCCTCGCACCAGTTTTCCTTTGTGTTAAACGTGACACTTACTAGCTATACATACTGTATAAGCAGTTATTGTAAAAGGAGCATAACAGTTAACTGTTTTGTAGAATTATTCTCATATTCATTTCAAAACAATACCACATATAACATTTCTATTAATTTGTATCAACATTTAAGAAAACAGCATATTGCAAAATTAATAACTTACTTTACTGTAAGTCGTACAATACAATCATGGCAATAATCTAGTGCACAGTGCAAACTTTCTCAAATGCATTGAAGATTAAACTGTCCAATCAACAATGACAATTGATGCCCTCACAACTCAAAATAAATCAGCTGGCCTATAAACTTTGCTACATACTGAATAGACATTGTACTAATTTACGAATAAGTGTGGCCTCAAACATAGTTATACAGTAACCAAAAGTCTCTATTAAACACTTGCTAAAAATAAATTTATGTATATGACAAATATGTACAAATTACTGTACCATACAGTACATTACTATACATATAGTACATGACTATTCAGTCAACTTCCCATTTGTTAGGTTGAATGCAAAGTAAATTAAGTAGGCCTACTCCGTACACATTTTTCAAGTAAACACAAGTTGTTTTGATTTCAGTGCACTTAATTAATTTGACATCACTAGAAATACAGCTCTCCTTAACTATCCCTGAGACAGTAGTTCCTGTTTGTCTGTCTTTAACCATGCTAAATTTGGCAGTGCTAACTGGATCGATAAAGGTGTAGCCTGTGTCAAGCCCCACATCAACAAATGACCTCACCAGTGCCACCGCCCCGTTTTCTGTAAGAACTGCGTGGTTAATTCTTCTAGATAGTGTTGTGCTTGTTTTTGAGTGAAATCTGTTTCCATTAATTATAGCCCTTGCATAAAATGCACACTGATGAACATTAATGCCATGTTCGCTGAGAAGATATGCCTCTCTGGGTGTTGGTGATCTTACAACTGGTGAACCCAGGAAGATTACATTTGTTTTAATTGCGCAGTTTTTGGCAAGTTTGTACCCATGTAACATCCGCTCAACAAAGTCCTTGCTTAGTCGATTAATACTATTGCTGTAAACGCTTGTCAAAAGTCTTGGAACACTTTGAAAAAGAAGAAACGCATTGAGAATTTGCTCTGGAACTGCCTGTGTGCCATGGAAGAGCTTTTGCAAGTTGCCATTGTGACTTTCAAAAATAAAAGCACTCTGGCACCATAGTGGACCCCAGTTTCTCACAGATTGTGCAGCATGCTCTAAAATGTGCACATTGAAACTGACATGACATTTGCCATACAATTTCTCAAAACGGCTCACAAAAGTTTTCAGCAGATATTCAGCTGCATCGATGTCATGTGAAGAAATATTATCTTTTAACAGACAATACGTTCCTTTTCCTTGTACAAGTAACAGTAAGTGTTCAAGGAACTGGCGTGGTAAAATGCCACTCAGGCATGGAAGACTATAAAACAAAAGAAAATTCCTGTATTCTGAGGCCTTCCAGAACTTACGAATCTTTATAGATCGGGGAGGTCTTGTAATATTAACTGGTGGCTTGATTTCAAGTAGCCGTTTGTCAATGGCCATGATTACTCTTCCAATATACCAGCTCTCTCCATGGTACTTTGTATCAAACCATAGTGTTGTCAGTTGCCGACATACACCCAGTAAAATCCCATGCATGTAATCAAAAGAAAATCCTAGTATGATATTAAAAAATGTTAAAAGCATTAAAGGTGATGGCCCTTTGACTCCTCGAGCACATGTGCCTGTTTTAACTGCTGTTCTCACATCATCAAGATGCTGCATGGGTAATTTTTCTCCTCTTCAGTGTCAGATCTGTCATCCATCTGTTAGCAATCAGAACCATGAACAACAATAATACAAAGATAGCCCAGGTTATGTTTAAACATGAGGAACCGTTACATTAGTGTCCTACCACGGTATGATGTGGTGGTGGGTTAAAGTTGCATGGGTAACTAATCTCCTCTTCAGAATTGTCATCCTTATTCAGAACAATAAAAAGTCAATGCACAGATGAATATTTTTGCTCATATATATAAAATAAAAAAAAATGTGTTACTGTAGTGACACTAACAGGATGAATGTAATGTAGCATCATATAATGGTATGTCATATGTGCATGACTTTTACTTACTTGACACTCTGGGTGTTGCAGCCATGTTTTGTAGTTTTTTTTCCTAAAATCTTAAAGCAAAATAGACAGCGTCAAATAGAGGTTAATGCCTTTAACTTATATAAAAGAACAACCTTTTCATTTTAACATACCTTTAACATGACCACTCCATCTTCTCTTAGTAGCGGTTGGAACTGATGTATGTTTTTGTAGGTACAACTTGTACTCCATTGTCACTGACTGCAAGTAACAAATAACAGCTTTTATGTAGCTTCTTTCACAAATGAAATGATATACAATTCTGTTTAACAATGGAATTCTTATTCATCAAATTATTAAATATGTTAAAAGTGTTTACTTTCCAGTTGATGGCAGTAAATAATCCAGTAAACAAATGTTTTCATATGGAACTGAGAAATAGATTTTTTTCTCATTTCTTTAAAATTTTACATCATAGACATTGTGTAAAAAAAAAAAAAAAATTATATATATATATATATATATATATATATATATATAATTATAATTATATATAACAAATTGAGGTAAATACATTTACAAAAAATAAAAACCCCCAAAACTACAACTGTCGAGTAAAAAAAAATAAATAAATTAAGTGACATTAGGCCTTACTTAAAAAAAAAAAAAAAAAAAAAAATTTCGCATTGTAACGTTGCTGTCTCTAGAATCAGCATAAACAACGCATAGGGGTTTAAACAAGTTACCTATAATGATCCATAACATGACTAATGTCATAAATAGCGTTTTTTGGCTGCTGAAATATAGATTATTATTAGAGCAGTTATGAAAAGGCTGGCACCCGGGGCTTGAATTCCCATTCGTGAAACTGCTGGGCGGCACAGATGGATGAGAGTCCCAACCTCGCTAGGATTTCACGCTTGACTTCGCCATAATCCTCAGCGATCGCACGGGGAAGTGAGAAATAAGCCTGCTGGGCTTCTCCAGTGAGTAGTGGTGCCAGCGCGCGTGCCCAATCGCCCTCTGGCCACTCCTCACTTTGCGCAGTCGTTTCAAATACCTGCAGGAAAGCCTCCACGTCATCATCCGCCGTCATCTTCGGCAGCAGGCGGGTGGCTTGGGCACGCGGATCAGGTAGCGGAACGTGCTGGGCAGCGGCAAGACGGATGGCGGTCAGTTCATCTTCCGTCCTGCCCTGGCGGGTGGCGAGATGTTCCGCGATTTGTTGCTGGCGGATGCTCACCTCCGTGAGGCGCTGCAACACTTCCTCCATCTTCGGGGAGCGAGCGCGCTACTTCCGGGTCCTGGCGTGCAGAAAAAAAACAAACAGAGAAGATTAGGATTTGGGTGCGGTGAACTTGTCGGTGATTCCTCACGCTTCTGCCCGCATTCTCCACCACTATCACGGGGTGAGGAATCACACGACAAGGCAGGTTGAGTGAAAAGGCCCCGGAGGGTGGGTTTTATTACAGTGCGTGGTGGCTGGTGATCCTGTGCTCGGTGGTGCTCAATCCTCGTGAAAGTGGGTGTCCAAACGTGCTCCAGTGAAGTGGGCTGTCGGTCACTCGCTGCTTTCTGGGGGAGAACAACAAAGAGAGGTTAGTCCAGCAGTGCATTCAGCTCGAGACCAGAGTCTGTCCGTCTGCTCATCCGTAGCTGCTTTTATGTCTCTGAGCTGATGCGGTGCAGCTGTGACCGATCAGCCCATGGTGATGATGTGCAGGTGTGTTATTGCCAGGGCGACGCTGATTCCTCTGGGTGGACTCGTCACAATATATATATATATATATATATATATATATATATATATATATATATATATATATATATATATATATATATATATATATATATATTTTATTTTTTATTTTTTTATTTTTTTTCAGACACTGTACAGGGTCGATTCCCAGATACTCCACGTAAGTTTCTAAGGGCTTCATTCCGGGAGAAGCTTAACGACGAACACAAAATGCTATTAAGGTACATATTTTCACAGTATATATCATAATAGTTTTTTTTCAGTACATAGATAACTTTTAAGTTTGTGATGTATGATTTACATCAGTATGTTATATTACTCATAGGCAAGAGAAGAGGCACGTTACGGAGGGTACACACACTGCAACATGTGAATAAAAGTGAGCACACAAATTCACCATCACACTGTCTTAGCTTTGTTTGTTCAGTTAACTGGCTTAGACTATATTGTAACATGTTCTCTCTTTCTACAGAATACAACGTTTGTGCAGTGTTCTTGGAGTAGGCCTACTGTCAGCAGTGTTTTTATTGGTCCTTTGCCTTTGTTTTGTTATTGTTTATATCTTGCTATTTCTGAGCCTTTTTGTGAAAAAATGTTTTAATAAATAATGCAATATATTCGATTTCCGATATGGTTTGTTTTTTTTCTTATATGGTTATCTATTTTGGGATAGCAGCTTAACTATTCTTTGGGTGTCCTGTAAGAATCATGTGTTATTCCTGTATAGGAGCCCTGCAGGACTCTTATAAGATTCTTGTAGGAGTCCAGTAGGATTCTTGCAGGAGTCGAGTAGGATTCTTGCAGGAGTCCAGTAGGATTCTTGCAGGAGTCGAGTAGGATTCTTGCAGGAGTCCAGTAGGATTCTTGTAGGAGTCCAGTGGGATTCTTGCAGGAGTCGAGTAGGATTCTTGCAGGAGTCGAGTAGGATTCTTGCAGGAGTCGAGTAGGATTCTTGCAGGAGTCGAGTAGGATTCTTGTAGGAGTCCAGTAGGATTCTTGCAGTAGTCGAGTAGGATTCTTGTAGGAGTCCAGTAGGATTCTTGCAGGAGTCGAGTAGGATTCTTGCAGGAGTCGAGTAGGATTCTTGCAGGAGTCCAGTAGGATTCTTGCAGGAGTCGAGTAGGATTCTTGCAGGAGTCCAGTAGGATTCTTGTAGGAGTCCAGTGGGATTCTTGCAGGAGTCGAGTAGGATTCTTGCAGGAGTCGAGTAGGATTCTTGCAGGAGTCGAGTAGGATTCTTGCAGGAGTCCAGTAGGATTCTTGTAGGAGTCCAGTAGGATTCTTGCAGGAGTCGAGTAGGATTCTTGTAGGAGTCCAGTAGGATTCTTGCAGGAGTCGAGTAGGATTCTTGCAGGAGTCCAGTAGGATTCTTGCAGGAGTCGAGTAGGATTCTTGCAGGAGTCCAGTAGGATTCTTGCAGGAGTCGAGTAGGATTCTTGCAGGAGTCCAGTAGGATTCTTGTAGGAGTCCAGTGGGATTCTTGCAGGAGTCCAGTAGGATTCTTGCAGGAGTCGAGTAGGATTCTTGCAGGAGTCCAGTAGGATTCTTGTAGGAGTCCAGTAGGATTCTTGCAGGAGTCCAGTAGGATTCTTGCAGGAGTCCAGTAGGATTCTTGCAGGAGTCCAGTAGGATTCTTGTAGGAGTCCAGTAGGATTCTTGCAGGAGTCCAGTAGGATTCTTGCAGGAGTCCAGTAGGATTCTTGCAGGAGTCCAGTAGGATTCTTGCAGGAGTCCAGTAGGATTCTTGTAGGATTTCTACAAAAGTCCCACAGGAAAATGATCACGAAAATCCTGTGGGATCCTGCAGGAATGCATTGTGCAGGTCCTGCAGGATTTTTCCTTCAGGATTTCCTGCAGGATTTTTTTGTAAGGGGCAACATGCATTACATTTTATTTTACTCTATAAAAGATGTTCTGCTCTAAATGGGTGTTGGTGGGGGATGGAAGCATTACTTTCTGAAAGAAACTCTCAAAAGGCTACATTAATAGGTTACAGTAATAACTTGTACTGTATAATTAAACGTGTTTAAGTTGAAAGTAACGTTTAGCCTACTAGCTAATTCTAGCCAAAACTCAAAGTAATTCTCTGTTGACAACGTGGGCATCATTTCTTTCGGTTCCTTCATGTTAAACAAGTAAAACTCAAGTAAATTTATCAAATACTACAAAATGTACTTACCCAACAGTAGATTTTTAATAATATATCAAACTCTCTCCTCAAGTCCTCTTCTCCTCGTGGTTGTAGAAAGGAACGGGAGAACGAACGCATGGCCGCTATGTCGTGAGATAATCTATAATATCGCGGGATTTTGAAATATCGCTAGATTTATTAATATCTTTTGTTACTACATCTTGGCAGCACAGTTCAAGTCAGACTTAATGGTGATAGGATATATTACTGTTTTACATATGTATATGCATACATTCCATAAAAATAATAACAACGAATACATAAAACGGGTTGAAATAATGACTCAAATGCAGTGGGTTCACATTCACAATCACTTAAGTTAACCACACAGAGCACTTTGTGATTTCAAATATATTTTAGCCTATATTAAAAGTAAATTAAATATAGGCTAAATCTTGTATTTCATAAAGGTTTTTTTTTTATGGGTCTTGACTGGACGTGTACGGGACGTCAGTGGACTTCTTCACAACCTCTTAAAAACTACTTGGGGCACTTAAATTAATTATTGCAGTATTAACCATGCAAGGTGTAAGCAGCTTCTGCATATTTCATAATGATTTCATAGGGTCATGATGGACTATAAATGCACGTGTAAAAGACCATCATAGACCACCATAGTGACGTCCTCTCACGACGGATTCACAACAGGGTATATATTGAACTACACGTAGCTAAAAGTCAAAGTAACTATTATACATGCAACCGGAGAGAACTGTAGACATGTACAAATGTATCTGAGTGCATTTTTAAGAAATATTCTGCGTTACATACTTTGTTTTATGTTTTTGTTTTACCGATTTATGCCGTCCTACCGCAACTTTTTGGCCAGGGACACGACGTTGCCGTCGGACCAATGTTTGCTGGGTTATGATTGACATGACTTACGCATAATTTAATTTCAAGACGGCTAAATTTCATCAAGTCTATTACTGTTGGTCGCTGAACATTTCTATCGTAAAACAATTGTCAGCTCAGCTGTACAGTAGCAAGCATCTCTCCACGAACTCAACTGTCGTTGCGTTGTGGTTATGACTGACAGCAAGACCCGCCTTCTTTGATTTGATTGGCCACCTCACTCATTCTGTCACTGACGAGCGCTGTTAGAACGGTGAAGCAGACTAGACTAAAACTTTTTAGTCATTCTAACAAACAGATTTACTCATTCAGCACTAAAATGATAAAATTGGACAATGCTAGCGATGCACCGATACCAGTACTCGGTGTCGGTCCGATACTGTGCTGAAGTACTCTTACTCATACTCGTAAAACTACCCCGATACTACCGCACCCGATACCACTTTATGGAAGCGCATCTTCGGATGCGGAGCCACGGCAATTCACCGGGGACACCGACAACTGAAAAGGGCTCCCGTGCTTTCAACACGCACGACTGCGATCACCGCACTATTGTGGATAGGGTTGCCACCTTCAGTGTGGTAAAATAAGGGACACCCATTTACGACTACCCCCCCCCCCCCCCCCCCCCAAAAAAAAATAAATAAAATAAAACTAAAAAAAATAAAAAAGAAATCCTAAAGGACAGAAATAAGGAATACATCACGAAATTATTATTTCAACATTGACAACTTGACAGCTCAACAATAAACCATAAAAAAACATGAGATCAAGTATGTGAACTTGCAACAGAACACATTTTATATTATTTTACATTTGATTATTTTATTTATTTCTAAAGAACTCTTTAGTAGCCTATGTGGTGCACTTTAAAGGGATAGTTAAAAAAAGTGATTACTGGTTCAGAATGAAAGCTCGTTTAAAAAATGATTAGAGCCACGTGCTGTATAAAGTGTTAATACAACAACGATGGATCAAATACCTACACAACACAAATAAACTTGATAGATTAAAACCACAACACGAAAACAACTGTTTACTGTGTTCTCTTCTTCCGGCATGCCGATTATTTCGTTTTCGTTAACTCCGCCCACTTCGGAGGCTGCTACTCCGCCCACTTCCGGCATGAGACTGTGGCGTTGCGCTGTGGTCCTCAGACTGTTGTGAGTGACGTATATGGGTTCCGCGAGATGCATGCCGGTTAGAAATGTGTCCGAGGGCGGTCCGCCTTGCTCTGATGTCATGCTGACGTATGTCAAAAAACTCTCGCGAGCGAAAGGCGGATGTGTCGGATTCTGCAGTCGAGCGCAGTTGCTCTCCACTGACTGCGCTGAGCAAAAGCATGATGGGAAACGACTTGCTGACGACACAGCTTAATGCTTATTGGTTTAAACAACCGTGATGGTTCTTTTTTAAAATGTTTGATTTTAAAACTCTGATATCATGTTTTTATGTTTGAATATTCCCAAACTCTCGGACAGTGCGATCTCTACTATGTGGGTTATGTGATTGTTGTCATATATAAAATATATATATATAAAAACTAGTATGTAATTAAAGTAAAAATGATTAATAAACACGTCTTTCGAATGGAAATAAATAACAAAAACTTTGGGTGTCTTGTTCATCATATTTATTTTCATATAAAAGCAAAATAACAGCTGAATTTCAGGCGAGGCGAGGTGCATTTCAAACAAGCCTAATATTGCAGATATCCGACATGTCCGCCTTCCCATCGCGAAAGATTTTTGACACACGTCAGCATGACATCAGAGCAAGTCGGACCACATTCGGACACATTTCTAACCGGCATGCATCTCGCGGTGATCACCGGTGATCGGTTCTGCGCAGAATTTGCTCATCTCAAATGAGCCTATAGTGTCTGCTTAGGACCCCAGTGCAATTATATTGGCTGAAAGAACTTTTAATGGGTAATCTGTTCAGAGCCTGATTACAATTCTTACAAAATCACGTTTTGATTTTTGTTGTTTAAATTGTGTTAAAATAGTCTTTAACGTCTTACAAATCATACGTTTCATATAAGCGAAGCTATAAGTTGTGAAATCAAGCATATCTCGTTCTTAATGTTTTTTTGAGTTAGTGTACAGCTACCCGATTAATTGAAACAATTTACAATATGTTAGGCATGTTATTGCTCCCATTCTGATCAGGTATTACCACGGTGGGTCCTAAGCGGCCACTATTTCACAGGAGGACACAATTTCTCATGACAACGGAAAAAAACAGAATGAATTGCCCAGGGGTCGCAAAATCTCTTTATCAAACAAACAATGATTTATGTCTCATCCACCTGTGATTGATTGGAATGTTATTTTTTTATTAGTTGGCTAAAACGTTTCCGTTAAGTGAACGTCATACTGATGCTCAGTGTTTTTTAGGTCATTCTGGGAATTTTTAGGTTAGGTAAACTAAATGATTTCAAAACGACTCCCTGGCTAGTGCACTGAATATGGAATAAGATACCTTATGTATGGTGTGGTGTAATGAAGAAAGTTGCAAGAGACTGTTTAATGTGGAATGCCTTTTTTTTGAAGGGGTGTCTTTTATTTTGTAATTTAGATTTCTTGTGGGTGAAAGCATTTCCTGTTGTGCTGCAGTTGCGGTCATGTTGAAGAAGCACATGTTGTAGTTAATGCCATCTCTATCCATCCATCTTTTATTTGTTCATGGGGCCGGGCATCGTCAGTGAGTATATTTAATTTAATAACTTAAGACCCTATTTAGAAGTAATTTATTTGTTTGTGCTGATTACATTTTTTGTTTACTTATCTGTACTTTGTTATGTGTTTGTTATTTCAGTTTTACCTTTTCTTCATTAAAATTGCCTAAAGTACAACACACCGCCTGTTCATTGGAGGAAAACTTTTTGAAGGAACGAATTTAGCTTGCTGTTTCATGTCAGATGAGAACAGTACATGTGGTATACTAAACTATACATACTAAACTAAACACAGCTGCTAGACAATGTATTATTCAGAATGGGTCCCATTACAAATTAATTGGCCTATGTTTTTAATTCAAAACACACAAAATTTAACAAATGCTGAGATGAGAATAAAATAAATACAAAGGGATCAAAAATCCAATTTAAAAAAGTGTCTAATTGACACACAGTGGGCCCTATCATACACCCGGTGAAATGCGACGCCATGGTACGACACAAGTGTTTTTTTTGCTAGTTTCAGCCTGACACTGAATTGGTCAGTCTTTCCACTCACAAATTCCACCATGTAAATAGCGAATCTGCCATGGTGCAAGCGCAACTGGCTTTTAAAGGGAATGGGAGATGAGACTCTGGTTTATTGCATATTACACCCAAAACACATCTATGGCTCAAGAGACTAGGTATAACCCTTTTGGACAATGCGTCGACCATTTTTTCCTCTGTAAACTAGCAAAAGTGGATTCGGACATGCCCTAAGTGCACCTGAGCCATGAGCTTCAAACCATGCGCTCAGAGCGTTAAAATAGGGCCCAGTATGTGTATGCACACATTCGCCTGTAAATGTTCAATAAAAAGGTCCCAATTTTTTTATCGTTTTTTTTAAAGCCTTTAGTAGACAATCAGTCATTTGCATAGTCATTTTACACATTATTTTGACATATCAGAGGGAATTAGCCCATATTGCATTGTTACATCCCCATTTTAGTCTAGTTTAGTCTTATATATATAGTCTTTTACATCAAAAACAAATTCTTTTATGTTACAAATGTGGGCAGATTCCAAGGCTTCAAGTGGGGGTATGGCCAAAACAACAAACATAAACCCTCTAGTAGTAGAGAGAAACTAAGCTAAAAAAAGAAAAGTACAATAAAAACACACAAACTCTCTACCTAGCGTAAAGGGTTAGTTCACCCAAAAATGAAAATTCTGTCATTAATTACTCACCCTCATGTCGTTGGACACCCGTAAGACCTCCGTTCATATTCGGAACACAAATGAAGATATTTTAGTTGAAAGCTGATGGCTGAGAAAGGCTTCAGACATGCCTCCATTGGCATTCAGTACATTGACACTTCCTAGATCCATGAAAGGCACTTAAAACGTTGTTACAAAGTCCATCTCACCACAGTGGCTCTACAATAATCTTACAATGCGACGACAATAGTTTTTGTGCGCAAAAAAAAATCAAAATAACACCTTTATCCAGCTTGTTATTGCCTTCCGCGTGTGCCTCCACGACGCATGCGCGAGAATATGACGTAGCGCCGGGGTTCGGGCATCCATGAAATGCACACTTTAACCCCATTTTGAGAACTACGCCGAGACCTAAAGCACGATCAATGTAGAATCCAACAGCTTAGATACGCGCATCTTCCTCTGCTCGTAGACAAATCGCTTCTGGGTCATATGTCCGAACGCCGGATCTGCGTCATATTCTCGCGCATGCGTCGTGGAGGCATACACGGAAGTCGAGAACAAGTTGGATAAAGGTGTTATTTTGATTTTTTTTTTGCGCACAAAAACTATTGTCGTCGTATCGTAGGATTATTGTAGAGCCACTGTGGTGAGAGACTTTGTAACAACGTTTTAAGTGCCTTTCATGGATCTTGGAAGTGTCAATGTACTGAATGCCAATGGAGGCCTGTCTGAAGCCTTTCTCAGCCATCAGCTTTCAACTAAAATATCTTCATTTGTGTTCCGAATATGAACGGAGGTCTTACGGGTGTCCAACGACATGAGGGTGAGTAATTAATGACAGAATTTTCATTTTTGGGTGAACTAACCCTTTAAACAGGAGAAAACAAGGTCGATTGGAAATGGCACCCACCTCTCTACTAATCCATTTCCAAAGAATGAACAATATTAGGATATAACAAAGATATAACAATTTGAACTAACTTATTAGGTAAAGAACAATAACAAAAGTATATACAAACAAATAGTAACTTACAAACCAAAAAGGATTTCTTGTAATAGGCGCCAGTTACAACAAGAGTGTTAACACAATAACACTGAAGAGAAACTCAATCAACAAGGTATACATCATAAACAACTAATGCTTTTGGGTTGAGAAAAGTGATATTCCACCCTACACACACACACACACACACACACACACACACACACACACACACACACACTGCTCTGTGGAACGGTGCTGCTTAAATCCCCAAAGCTTCCTCTCAGTATGAAAGCATTTCTCTTGGACAAGTGGCAGTATAGCACAGCTTGAGTTAGAAGTTTGACTTTTTAAAGGGAGGCCATCCATAATTTTTT
Source organism: Gobio gobio (assembly GCF_949357685.1). Classification (NCBI taxonomy): domain Eukaryota; kingdom Metazoa; phylum Chordata; class Actinopteri; order Cypriniformes; family Gobionidae; genus Gobio; species Gobio gobio. The sequence goes on along the minus strand of NW_027645673.1, from coordinate 93,908 downwards.
AGTTTTCTCATCATGGTTGAAAAGAAAAAAAGTAATGCAAAACGCAAAAGCACACCAAAAACGCAGACAGTTTACTCTTGTTTTAGAGTATCAGATCCCTCATTGAGAGTCTGATGTCTCTCCAGTTCAACTCTTCTGGATCTGATGTCATAAACCAGCACAATGAAAGCAGCCGCAGCAGCCAGACCCATCAGAGCAGTGACGACCAATCGAATCACAGCTTCAGTGCTTTCACAATAACTGACTTCATCTGAAGGAAGAAATTAAGAACAGAAAAATAATTTTCAAACTCATTAAATATACATTAATCACACTAAAGTATCTGACAGAAACTGGTTGAGTAAATAAATGATATCGCTGCTGACGTACCTGAACACAAACGGCAGAGATCGGTAATGCAGACGTGTCTGGTCTGGTGGCTGATGGGATTGTTGAGCACACAGCTGTAGGTGTTGTTATCCTGATATTCCACCTCCAGAGGTAGAGAGAGACTGATGCTGAGATCAGACACTCTGATGCTGGACAATAAACTGTTTCCCTTGTACCAGGAGAGAGTCACGTGACTCACATTCAAAACTGAACACAGCAACACACATCTTGGGCTTGATGAACTTTCTGATGATGAAGAACACTGTGAAATGACACTGGTAATGACAGGAATGGGTACCGGAGCTGCAAAACATGAAGTAAAAAAAATAAATAAAAAATGTAGGGGTTTTCAAACTATGCAGGAGTAACTAAATATTCCTGAAGCCTCCTAAAACAGCACATCTTCATTCTTTAACAGCGCTGAATTAACTCATCATCTGCTTAGTATAGCTCTCCATACTGCACCTCAATATGAATACTATTCATCCTTAATAGTATGTGACATTTGTAATATTCAATATTTAGGGTGGATAGCACATTGGGATGCAGGGCAGAACTGTGTTTCAAATACGCCCAAAAGTATCCAGTTTCAGACTAGAAGTTTTAGGCCAGCAGCCACAGGCCAGAAGTGAGGTGCGAGGCATACGGTCTTAATAGAGTAAGATCAAACTTACTTACGTGGTTTACTCTTTTAAATGAGCTATTTGCACATTTTAAGTGGATTGATATCTACAATATTTAACAACAATACTTTTAAATAAAACATGATCGCTTGATTGAATTTGATTGAAACATGATTTAATATAGGCTTTTATTCACGTTTATACACCGATCAGGCATAACATTATGACCTTCCTAATATTTTGTTGGTCCCCCTTATGCTACCAAAACAGCCCTGACCCGTCAAGGCATGGACTCCACTAGACCCCTGAAGGTGTGCTGTGGTATCTGGCACCAAGATGTTAGCAGCAGATCCTTTAAGTCCTGTAAGTTGTGAGGTGGGGCCTCCATGGATCGGACTTGTTTGTTCAGCACATCCCACAGATGCTCGATTGGATTGAGATCTGGGAAATTTGGAGGCCAAGTCAACACTTCAAACTCGTTGTGCTCCTCAAACCATTCCTGAAGCATTTTTGCTTCGTGGCAGGCGCATTATCTGCTGAACGAGGCCACAGCCACCAGGGAATACCGTTTCCATGAAAGGCTGTACATGGTCTAACAATGCTTAGGTAGGTGGTACGTGTCAAAGTAACATCCACATTGATGGCAGGACCCAAGGTCACATCTTTCCAGCAGAACATTGTCCAAAGCATCCCACTGCCTCCGCCGGCTTCCCATAGTGCATCCTGATGCCATGTGTTCCCCGGGTAAGCGACACACACACACGGCTATCCACGTGATGTAAAAGAAAACGTGATTCATCAGACCAGGCCACCTTCTTCCATTGCTCCGTGGTCCAGTTCTGATGCTCACGTACCACTGTTAGCACTTTCGGCGGTGGACAGGGGTCAGCATGAGTAGCATCTGCCTGCACAGAGGCTGCATTTTCAGGAACGCAGTCCTAGGACCGCATTTCTAGGACCCTAGGTTTTTATTGACAACGCCACCTAGCGAATTAGAGGACCAACAAAGATGGATGACGATCAGAGTGTGAGTATCACATGTGAATCAGTTTTTATTTTAACATTAAAAACAATCGCGATGCATTTCATTGGAAAGCTAACATAGCCGAAGTGATCGTGATTTGCTAAATAGTCTTGAATGCATAGCTATCATACATATATTAGATAGTGCTGTAAATGAATTGTTAGCACATTTGTTTAACTAAACTTGCATGAAAGCTTGTGTTGACTTAGTGACAGCACTAAGTTTGTGTCACAATTGTGTCTTAAGACAACTGTATTACGTTCGTTGTGAAAGCTTGTTAGTTACTCGTTTTTTCTTCATTTTAAGTAAGTTAAAATAATCGTAATGTTTTAGCTGTCACATAGTCACAGTCAGCCTGTTTAACGTTGCCACACAATACATGATGTTATAAGTACGTCTCTTCATTTTGGCATGGTTTTATAATGTTGATTGAGACATATGACGTTTTTATAGTCAGGCATAACAGAGGCCATCATAATAATTGACTGTTAAAATACCACGTGTTAGATTGTGTCACGTATTGTGTACTATACTCTATATGAAGTGCTTTCAAGGACACAGCTCAGGGCAGGCAGAAGTATGACAAAAGATGAATTAATCGGTCAAGTCCTAGACTTACCCCTAATTTATGTATATTTATTTATATAAAATGAACTTGTTGAAAAGAGGGGAGAGCATCCAGTTGGTGTACTTTAAATATTTAAAGGGCAGGTAAAGTCATATTATTTTAGAAATAACATGTTATTTCTATTCAGATTTCTTGCATCTTTCTCCATTATTTGTTTTTTCTCGGTTCATTGACATGAATGTGACATGAATGCGCTTTATTGACATGAATGTTTCAAGAACTTGTTCACCCAAATCTTTGAACAGTATGCAATAACAGTAATATGAACATTATTTGGTATGAAGATCGATATAATTTTGTATTGTATATAATGTGTGTGCTCTGTGGTGACTAAGATTTGAAAAAAATTAAAAATTTGAAATTAAAAATTAGAGAGTTGAACAAGTTTAACTCAATGTTCCTTATTTCATTAACTTCTCTATCTTTCTCTCTCTTAGGAGTCAGTGAAGACGTTGTCCATGAAGTTCTTCCTATGTGGTTCACGTCATGAACAAATTTGTGTGTGTGTTCAAATTCAACTGTTGCAATACATTATTTTAAAAAATATACACAATCTTAAATCTACCCCAGAGTCATTCTTGTGTATTCCCTCTGTACTTGAAAATGTGTTTGCTTGAAAAGGCTATACCATTCCTTGTTTTTAATTGCAATAAAGAAAGCAGTATTTGGGTGTAATAAACCTTTAAAAACCTAAAAAAAAAAAAAAAAGGGTTAAAATACTGCCTTGGTGGCACTTGTTTCAGATCTCCAAAACTAGGGTCCTGGAAATGCGTTCCTGGGATTGCGGTTCTCCGATTCGGTAGGTGGCGCTGTCACAAAAAAAATAGGGTCCTAGAAATGCGGTCCTGAAAGTGCAGCCTCTGGTATTGCAGACGAATAATGTTGGTCAGCATGGGCACCCTGACTGGTCTGCGACTATGCAGCCCCATACGCAACAAACTGTGATGCACTGTGTATTCTGACACCTTTCTATCAGAACCAGCATTACCTTCTTTAACAATTTGAGCTACGAGCTGTCTGTTTGATCGAACCACACGAGCCAGCCTTCACTCCCCACGTGCATCAATGAGGCTTGGCCGCCCATGACCCGGTCACCGGTTCACCACTGTTCCTTCCTTGGAGCACTTTTGATAGATACTGACCACTGCAGACCAGGAACACCCCACAAGAGCTGCAGTTTTGGAGATGCTATGACCCAGTCATCCAGCCATCACAATTTGGCCCTTCTCGCTCAAATCCTTACGCTTGCTCATTTTTCCTACTTCTAACACATCAAATTTGAGGACAAAATGTTCACTTGCTGCCTAATATATCCCACCCACTAACAGGTGGCGTGATGAAGAGATAATCAGTGTTATTCACTTCACCTCTCAGTGGTCATAATGTTATGTCTTATCCAGTGGCGGCTGGTCAATAGAGGGCGCTGGGGCGCCGCCCCCATCAAAATTCCAGAAATATACATACAAAAATGATATAAAAGTTAAATAAAATAAAATAGTTTACTCATACGATGTGCTGGCTGTTAGTAAGAGCCTCAGCATTAAAAAAAAACTGGCTTTGATGGGTTAACTATTTTATATGTTCTTCAATATGTTTCATGCGTGAGGGACGCCGGACAAATGGATGTCTATCTGAGTCTAAAAATATACGGGCAGCATGTGACCTGAAGCTGGTCTCTAATTGGTTCTTAAAGATCCTCCTCCGGACGCAGGTCGTTGCGTCCCTGGCAAATCAGAATTGGATGCGTGTTATTTTATCCAATCTGATTGGCTCTCGTCACCTGTCCTTTACACTCTTGGCCACTAAAGCGAAAGTGCGCGGGCGACACAGTCACTCCGACTCCGCCAAAACCTTGTTAGGATGATTACTTTCGTAGAGATGGCAGCAGTTAAACCAAATTCTTTCACAAGGCATTCGTTGGAAGAAAAAAAATGATAAAGGATCCCGAACCGGACCAACGCGATTTACAAATCCAGCAGCAGGCCAGTGACAGCAGCTGCACTCTGAGCTTCACGCGCTTGTTATGAGAAACGTAGGTGGCTGGCTGGATGCGTTGTTAGCAATGCCCTTTATTGCTTTCCCTGTCTTTTATTTCTAAGTATCGGTACTGAAGTTTTGTGGACAACAACGGGGGTAAGAGACCTCAAATATATAACTAAAAATGCAAACGTCATGACACTACTGAGATGACTGACTTTAATCAGAGAGTCATTGAGAAATTTGCTAGCCAGAAAGAAAGGAGAGCAAAATGTATGTTCAAGTAGTCAACATGCTTTTTTAAATCAACGCACACATCAGATATGATAAATGGAAGTTCAAGCATGTTCGTTTGCCACTCACGGTCTTCCTACGAGTCTGTAACGCCAATTTAAAAAGTACACACTAAAAAGTACATTATATGTAGTATGAATAAATGTAGTATGAATGAAATCTGGAAGTACTACATTCACCATGTTGTCATTATCATGTGACCTTCCAGTGTCAGTGTCCATCGTATGCACACTTCAGAATCTCGTCAAAATTAGTATAGGTCATCCGGGTACTTTTCCGGATACTCTTTTATGAATACTGTAAACAGTGTTGGGGAAAGTTACTTTGAAAAGTAATGCATTACAATATTGCATTACTCCCTTAAAAAGTAACTAATTGAGTTACTTAGTTACTTTTTAAGAAAAGTAATGCGTTACGTTACTTTTGCGTTACTTTTTCTCACCTAGGCTGGGCTTGTTTTTTTGTTTTCTTTTTTAATTGCAAAAAAAGTTAGATTTTTGTGCAAATGTAAAGACCTCTTCATACCAAAATTGAAATAATAGTTCTTAAATAATAATAGTTCCCAGGGAAAGCAAGAACTGACTAAATGTAAAATGTGTACCTTGAATGCAATGTAAGTCGCTTTGGACAAAAGCGTCTGCCAAATGCATAAATGTAAATGTAAAATAATAAGCCTCAGGCTGAGGTAAAGATGTGCTGCCATTCTGGATAATGGAAGAATAGGACGCAGGAGAAAAACGTTTTACCAAAAAAACCCTAGAAAAACCTAAAAATCTAGTCATTTTTACTCATGGTTTAACTGAATCATCGAAGGTCAGTTGCAAGACATTGGTCAATAAAGGTAGATTAAATGCATAAAAATATTTGTTTTATTTAACATTTATATATTTGAGGTTTGCATAGTATTCTGATTTTGCACTTGACTGATTTTATTCATTTTTAGGATAACTGAATCTTTATTGTGCAAATGAGATGAATAAATGCTCACATTTAGTCTAGAACTAATAACACATTTACTCACAACGCCTCTACATTTACTCTCAAATGTTCTCAACATGGGGGCAGGAAAACTGTCAGTCAAATAAATTGAAAATGTAACTTGAGATACTTTTTTCAAAAAGTAACTCAGATATTTTGTTGAAATTTGAAAAAGTAATGCGTTACTTTACTAGTTACTTGAAAAAGTAATATTATTACGTAACTCAAGTTACTTGTAATGCGTTACCCCCAACACTGACTGTAAATTCGGTGTTCTGTCCCTCTATGTTTCAATAGTATTGCATTAATTATCTAGTGCATTTCTTTATTTTTCCCACTAGGGGTCAGTATCTCTTTTAGAGTTTTGGAGTTCTTCTTCTGTTTTACATTGCGTGCACGAGACGGCGCTCAGTGTTGAGGGAGCAGGAAAAAAGTTTGTCACACGCGGTGAGAATGTCCAGAGGGGTTATGCCATAATCTGTAAGTAATTAGTTGTCGATATTGTTCTCATTCTTTAAGAGGTTATTTTAATTCTTACTAACAAAAGTTGTTTGTGATCTAAGTCTAATTAATGCTGCTAGCTTCCATGTGAGTGTATGTGGATGCACAATATCATATATAAGCCAATGTACTTTTTTCTCACAATCCAGATCGTCAGGTTGTACATACAGGTTATAAATGTAAAATCAGAGATTTTGGGTTTCATTGTAGCTTTGTACCAAGGCTTGTTGAGTTTGTTAACTAATGAGTAAGAGCTGAGCTGTTATACTTTTACAGAATAGTGAGAAGATAAATAAATTTGCAGCTTTATTCTACAGTTATCAGTAAATAAATGTTGAGATTACAGATATGTTGTACAATTTTGCATTGCCTATAAACCTGTGCTCTGAAACTGTAATTAGCTGCAGTATATTCTGTAACCACATGGTGGCAAACTGATACAACCTGAATTATTTGTAAACTGTAATTTTGTGATTCTTATTTTGAATTCTCGTCACTTGCAGTATAAAATTTGCATCTATGCATTTTGTTTGTTAAATAATGTATTTTAAATACAATTTGTTTGTATGTTCACAGTTTTACAAAAAAGGTCAGAAAAGAGAGAAGTCTTCAGTAAAGACACTTAAGAGGAAAATTGTGTCTTGTCGTTCCTGGAACCACCTTCTTTACTGCATGTTTAGCTCGCTGCATAGGCTGAGTAGACACACACTCAACCGAGGGCAGATGATTCGGACATACTTTTTTTGTCACATACTGTTTTTAGCTTACTATAGAGTAGGAAAGTATGCGATTTTAAATGCATATGAAAGGTGTGTTCGACTTGAAGCAGTGCTGCACAGACCGATCGGTGTATGACATCAAAGTATGGGACAGGGACAGGGACAACCAATGAGGTTCATTCACGTGTGTTACGTAGCATGTTTGAGCTTCTGCAAGAGGTTTGTTCTTGTGCATCAAGCAGGTTTGGTTGAGCTTCTGTGTATGTTCCCTGATCAATAAAATGAGAACAATGTGGCGATTTAATAGGCTATTATTTTTTTTATCATGACAGAAATATTACAGAAATTAAAGAGATATTATTGTTTGGATTAGCTACACCTAATTCTGCTTTACTTTTCAAATGCCATTTTATTGATTACTCATGAATGACTGAGAAAACTTGCATAACGCCAAGATGTCTGGTGGAAAACAATTTCTCACTGAGAGGAGACTTTTCGCAGCCGACTAAGCGAATCAACTGAAAATAGCCTTAATTTACATGTATTTCCGTTCTCCTAAATTTCCAACATCCCACTCAACTTCATGCTGATAGGTCACCCAAAATCTGTGTGATTTGGATGTAGGTTCTCACTGTACAATATTATATGTGTTTGATATCGTTTGAAATGGCTTAGTGCGAATGGTACAAAAATCGCATCCACACAGAAATATACAAGAAGTTATTAAGAGTTTTTAAGGCTTAGAGATATTTTACTCATGACGGTGGGTGTGGCTTTTGCAGCCATTTGGTCTCTTCTTTCAATCCAGGCAAATGGGAGCTTGATTCTATTTAAATTCCCTTTGTTATCATGTATTTCCATTTGAAAGAGGTTTCGGTCTGGTCTGAGTTACTTAAAGCGATGTAGTAGTTAGTACAGGGCGCAATACTGTAATGAGGTTGGCCCATAACGTGGAGTATCTTGACACTCTGCGTTACGTAATATTCAGAAGTCAGGTATCAATATCTTATTCTTCGCTACAGAGTATTTGATGTTGTGTATGGATTATCTTTGAATTGATCATGTAATTGGCATTATACATTTACCTGACTGATACAAAATTGTTACATTTTTGATCCTTTCTGAATTACTCTGTAATTATTAACTATCTCCAGTACGGAACGGTATAATTGCAACAAAAGGTTAAAACAGAATGATTAAATGTGTGACTAACTATTAAATATAAATTACCAAACAACCAATTGGCATTCTATCTTAAATTCGAAATTATGATAAATGGAGTCAGATAAAGAATATTACAATTAAATCCATTTTGCCAAGCTGAAAAACACAGAACGCACAGCGACCTTTAACCGCAGATCGTTACTACCATTGAAACGAATTTTAGCGGGCCTTACACTCATATTTATTGTCAAGTAGAGCTGAGCATCTTTCTGTATTTGATAACTATGTCATAAACAATAAAAGATACAGTATAAATTGGTTCACCACATAATGACAGAAATATTACAGACACCTCACCATATTCTTGTGCTGAATTTTTTACCCCCCTAGTATTGGTAGGTTTAAGATTTGTTGTGGGGGTGGGGTTAGGATTAGGCAATCAGGTGTGACTACAACAAAGGGGCTAATAATGATTCTCAGCATAAAACCGGCCTGTGGTGGGATACTGGATACCTAGTTCCTGCAGTGCGACGGCGACCATGCCAAAAAGTGGGTACTTCTGCCAATAGTTGTAGGAATTATAAAAACGTTCTTCCAGTGTGAAAGCCCCTTATGTCTCCAAGCGAGACTAGTGAAGGACTGTTGTGAGAAGGGTTCATAGGCCTTTATCACACTTCCTATTTCTGGTAAGTGAAGCAGTGCACCGCTACTTCCGGTCCCATTGCGACGCAATCAACACCAATGTCTGAATCTTCTCGCAGGTGTTGCTGCGATCCGCTGCTCTAATACTAAATAATGACATCCTTACCTCAGATTTTACCATTTCCTTACACTAAAAGAATAGAGGAAAGCATCGGTGAGACTGGTGGGATGAAGGTCCTTCTTTTAAAATAATACGCGGGAGTATGTTTGTGTGTTGTAGGCCTATATGCATTTCCAAACTGAGGATGTTTACGTCTCATATCGTCAGCCTGCTTAAATGTTCCCATCCAAATGTGCATTCTGAATAATAAATATATTTCTAACCTGCCGCAGTCCAGTGATCATCTTCTCATTAACAGTGTTTTTCTCTTCACATTAACAGTGTTTCTAATCATATTTCATTCCTGTTGTTACATTTTTTAATTAATTTGACTGATAAACACCCTTCCGAATGTCACAATTCACCAGTGTGAGTGCCCGTGATCACCACCAAAGGGCACTCCAACCCGGACTGTCATTCCATCAAAGACTACATTACCCATAATCCTTTGCCCGGACTCATCATCACTCATTGTTTGCACCTGTGTCTCATTACCTCATTACCCCAGTCTATATAAACCATGTTCACCCTGTCATTCACTGCTTGTAGACAAGCTTGTAGCAAAGACTTAGTTGTATCACTGCATTTCTGAGCATTTTCAATGGTTTCTTGTCTCTTGGTTTTGGATTACTTGCCCATTCCGTGGATTACCATTTCACCTGTCTGTCTTGTTTGCTTGTTTGGACTGCTTGCCTGTGTATGACCTTTTGCCTGTTTTTGACTACGATTGTGGATTACCCTTCATGAAAGCTGCATTTGGATTCTCAACCCTTTGTCTCTCGGAGCAGTATGTTACACTGAAAAAGTTAACCATATACAGTGAGGAAAATAAGTATTTGAACACCCTGCTATTTTGCAAGTTCTCCCACTTAGAAATCATGGAGGGGTCTGAAATTGTCATCGTAGGTGCATGTCCACTGTGAGCAGAGGTGGAAAGAGTAACAAAATATTCTACTCAAGTTTAAATTTACTCAAGTAAAAGTAAAAAGTAGTTAATTTAAAATGTACTAAGAGTAAAAGTTACTGAGTTACTTTTTTTTAACAGCAGGGGTGGGGAATCTCCTGTGTAGGGTTGTCACGATATGAAAACATCAGAGTTTCACAGCATCACGGTATTAAACAATTATTTAATACACTGTATTATTAAATTATGGTTATCACCAGTTAAATTGGCATTAAATGAATTAACTGTTTTTTTTGTGGGTTGAACAAATGCTTTATTATAACAAACTTTAAACCATTTGTTTTGTTTATTAAAATTTCAATAAAACATGTCTAATCAACCAAATTCAGTAAATGGTTATGAATTAGATTAGCAAATTATTTTTATCATTAACTTATTCAAATGTTTAAGAATCCTATGATTTTTTTTTTTCTTTTTATGATGTTTATACAAATATATGACCCAAACGGTGCTAATTAAATAAAATGTAACACACTTTTATCCTTTTACTTTTTTGGCAAAGTGCTGCAAAACAGATTTTCAAGAGATTTTCAAAAACTTTTATTTTGATGGGTTTTAGTGAAGAGCTGCTTCTGTGAAAACCTGTTTCAGAGTGTATTTGACTGGTTTTTAAAATGTTCATGTGTTCATTTCCAAATATGGTTTGTGAGACGTTAAAACACCACAAGCATCGCGTACTTGAGTATGTAGTAGACGAAACGTTGCTGCTCATCACAGAGACAGAACAAGCAGATAATTTATTTATATAGCAGTGTTTTGCTTTAATATTCACAGACCATGTCGCGATTTAATTTATTGTACAGCTCTACCGTCGATGTATTCCTTCATCCATCAGTTTGCTTGTTTAACGTGACATCTGCGTTATACTGTAAATTAATTGTCGTGACTAGATTCCGGGATTCCCTCTGCATCACAGAAATCACTCTGCCTTAAGTTAAAAACATACCTTTATCTACATTACATACCGTTTCCTCATTTGCATCAACATTTTCTGTAACTTTGATAGCCTATCCTCCAGGACAACACCACGTTATTTTTTTCTATATCCAAAGTATGCCCATACTAACTAGTGGTTCACGACGGCGTTTCACTTTCAGCTGGATCTGCATCACAGACATGTCTTGTCCGTCTCCATCTTTTTGTGATTTTTGCGCGTTCTCCCGCCCTTCAATTCACTGCAGTCGTTTCCGGATCGCTTTTTCGCCACTTTCGTATTGTTTATTTATTTTACTCAGTAACGGATGTGGTTTAAAATGTAGCAAAGTACAATACTTAAAACAAAACATACTTAAGTAAAAGTACAGATTTTTAAAACTACTTAAAAGTACACAGAAAAACTACTCAATTACAGTAACGCGAGTAAATGTAATTCGTTACTTTTCACCTCTGACTGTGAGAGACATAATCTAAAAAAATGTTTTCCAGAAATCCCAATGTATGATTTTTTAACTATTTATTTGTATGATACAGCTGCAAAAAAGTATTTGAACACCTGTCTATCAGCTAGAATTCTGACCCTCAAAGACCTGTTAGTCTGCCTTTAAAATGTGCACCTCCACTCCATATATTATCCTAAATTAGATGCACCTGTTTGAGGTTGTTAGCTGCATAAAAACACCTGTCCACCCCATACAATCAGTAATAATCCAACTACTAACATGGCCAAGACCAAAGAGCTGTCCAAAGACACTAGAGACAAAATTGTACACCTCCACAAGGCTGGTAAGGGCTACGGGGAAATTGCCAAGCAGCTTGGTGAAAAAAGGTCCACTGTTGGAGCAATCATTAGAAAATGGAAGAAGCTTAACATGACTGTCAATCTCCCTCGGACTGGGGCTCCATGCAAGATCTCACCTTGTGGGGTCTCAATGATCCTAAGAAAGATGAGAAATCAGCCCAGAACTACACAGGAGAAGTTGGTCAATGATCTGAAAAGAGCTGGGACCACCGTTTCCAAGGTTACTGTTGGTAATACACTAAGACGTCATGGTTTGAAATCATGCATGGCACGGAAGGTTCCCCTGCTTAAACCAGCACATGTCCGGGCCCGTCTTAAGTTTGCCAATTACCATTTGGATGATCCAGAGGAGTCGTGGGAGAAAGTCATGTGGTCAGATGAGACCAAAATAGAACTTTTTGGTCATAATTCCACTAAACGTGTTTGGAGGAAGAAGAATGATGAGTACCATCCCAAGAACACCCTCCCTACTGTGAAGCATGGGGGTGGTAGCATCATGCTTTGGGGGTGTTTTTCTGAACATGGGACAAGGCGACTGCACTGTATTAAGGAGAGGATGACCGGGGCCATGTATTGCGAGATTTTGGGGAACAACCTCCTTCCCTCAGTTAGAGCATTGAAGATGGGTCGAGGCTGGGTCTTCCAACATGACAATGACCCGAAGCACACAGCCAGGATAACCAAGGAGTGGCTCTGTAAGAAGCATATCAAGGTTCTGGCGTGGCCTAGCCAGTCTCCAGACCTAATCCCAATAGAGAATCTTTGGAGGGAGCTCAAACTCTGTGTTTCTCAGCGACAGGCCAGAAACCTGACTGATCTAGAGAAGATCTGTGTGGAGGAGTGGGCCAAAATCCCTCCTGCAGTGTGTGCAAACCTGGTGAAAAACTACAGGAAACGTTTGACCTCTGTAATTGCAAACAAAGGCTACTGTACCAAATATTAACATTGATTTTCTCAGGTGTTCAAATACTTATTTGCAGCTGTATCATACAAATAAATAGTGAAAAAATCATACATTGTGATTTCTGGATTTTTTTTTTTAGATTATGTCTCACAGTGGACATGCACCTACGATGACAATTTCAAACCCCTCCATGATTTCTAAGTGGGAGAACTTGCAAAATAGCAGGGTGTTCAAATACTTTTCCTCACTGTATAACCAATAAAACCAGGTTTTATTATAGTAAGAATGTAGTAACCATGTTTTTTTTGTGTGTGGATTGACTACCATTTGTGTTAGTTTTACTACAAATACCATGGTTAAACTACAATGGTTACAATAACCATGTTTTTTTTTTTTATTTGTAATAAAACCATGGTTAATTTTCATGACTGCAGTATTAAATAGATGAATGAATGCGCGGTAACTGCCTTAAAGAAAGTTAACGATGTTAAACATTGAATTAATCTTAAACAGTAATATGTTAACAGCATGCCTGAAATTTGGCATAAATGTGTGAATTACATATAGCCTACAGTGAAATGATTGTCAATGAAAAATTACAGAACAATGACTATATTTAATACAAATAAATGTTCATCTAGATCTTATTCGTCAGGTCTCACACACACTTCAGTGGCCTCGTAGGGCAGCGAAGCAAGTGCACTATTTAGACAAGCACTGACACCGTGTGGTGAAATAATCATGTATGGTTACGACACTCGGTTTATGTTGGATTAAAAAACGTACTCGTTACTTAACCTAACCTCGGTTCCCTGATATAAGGGAACGAGTACTGCGTCTTGCTAGACGCCATGGGAAATAATCTATTTCTCGAAATTCCGAAGCATTTGTAAAATCACGCAGTGCTACTGCTCAGTCAAAACAGTGTCGAGACCTCTCGCACGCTATTGGATGGCCAGTGAGAACTGCATGAACCAATGGCAGAACAGCGTAACTGAGTGAACCAATCGGCACTAATCCCGTGAAACTGAGCACAAAAGCCGCAAAATGGGCGGGGCATCTGCCCTTAAGGTACGCTGTAATGCCCTAAAACGTCAGGTTGTATCGACTGAAGCGACAATCACCCGTTGTTAAGCACCATTGCCATTCCACTCACAGAATGTAAATGCGCTCGGCTCGGCCGCGGGAATTCATAATGGAGCACTGCAGATAAAAGTGAGTGTTTCAACTTTTCATTGAATTCCTATGAAAGTTTACCGCGCTTACCTCACCTCAGCTCTGCTCAGCTCTTACTTCCCTCTCGTGCTGAATTAAATTTGACTCCTGCTGCGTTTCTGCCGTGACTTTCGTTCGGCTCACTCACACTTTATTGAAAAGACACGTTCAGTTTTTAATTGTAGTGTTTATTCTCTAACTAAACAAAATTATTGTATTATTATGAAGATCAAAACGACGCTGGGGGCGGTGTAGGGAGTGGCCTCGTAGGGCAGCGAAGCAAGTGCATTCTGGGAGTTGTTGTCTTTCACCCACATGAGACAAAAATAAATTTTCTGCCTTTTCTCAGTCTAGAAGGCACCAAATTCAAAAATGATTTCACATTTCTACTACATAAATGACAGTTTAACCACATCATGTACCATCATGTACCACACAAGTGGTGCGACATGATGTATGTCATTATATTCAGTAAAAAAGGATACACCGTAGTGTTCACCGGAAAGCGCAGGGGAATGGCGTGACAGCTCGCGGGATCGCTGGTGATTGAGCGCACTGAAAACAGGCCGCTGACTCTTCGCAGGAGGTCCGGGCTGGTTAGCTCGCTATTCCGCTGCAGGCTCGTCTGTTCTCGGTGAAGGAGGTGTAGCTTCGAGAGTTATCAGCGAGGACCGGGATTAATCTGACGTTTTAGGGCATTACAGCATACCTTATGGGCAGATGCCCAGCCCATTTGGCAGGCTTTTGTGCTCAGTTTTGCGGGCTTAGTGCCAATTGGTTCGCTCAGTTACGCTGTTCTGCCATTGGTTCATGCAGTTCCCACTGGCCAGCCAATAGTGTGTGAGAGGTCTCGACACTGTTTTGACTGGGAAGTATTACTGCGTGATTTTACAAATGCTTCAGTATTTTGAGAAATAGATTATTTCCCATGGAGTCTAGCAAGACGCAGTTCGAAAGGGAACTACAAGTTCAGCAGAGTTTGGAAAATCCTGTACTCAGTAAAGATCAGTTTCTCTCATCTCCTGTCTCTAAATGTCTCGATTTTTTAAATTATCCTCCAGATACTTATTTAAAAGGTGCCCTAGAATGAAACATTTTATTAACCATGGCATAGTTGAATAACAAGAGTTCAGTATATGGACATCACATACAGTGAGTCTCTGATTGGCACAAATATTGATTTAGATCTTGATTCAGTATCAATTCATACGTGTATAGCCTACTGTACATGTAAGGAAAAATAAGTTTTCCTTAGCACTATTTTAGCACTATTTTAAACATTTCTTGGATTAAATTATGTGCTCACATTCATTAATATTCACTTGTGTGTGTGCTTATATAAGTATCATTAAAAATATTAGGATGAAAGTTATTAACGTTTTAAAATTTCACATTTAAAGAAATCTAGTTTTTGATCATATCTAAATATTTATTAATATGCAAAACCTAAAAATAAGTAAGCAGTTATGATCTGCAACACTTTGAGCAACTAGACACATGTATATGTATATGTCCATACAGACACCTATAGTGGGTAAACCATGGCATTACAAATTAACATTATTATTTTTCCAGCCACAAAATGACTCTAATTTGCCTATTTGCATTGGAATTCTCTATTTTAACCTTAATTACTACACTAATTGTAATAAAAATAAAAAAAATATTAGAAAAGAAATATTTTAAGTGGTCATTAATTGACAATAACTATTTCACAAATAGTATGCAGGCTAGTACCAAATGATCTTCTCAAAATATTCAATAAATATTATTGAACTAAAATATAGAACATTTATTTAATTGAAAAATAGTTAAGGTGTATAGTCACATTTGACCATCAATGAGTATGAGTGTTGTCACGTGTTGATCTAAACAATACCGTTGCCATGCATACTTGACCTATAATGTTGAACCGGAAAAAAAGTTGATTCATTCCTGCCCAGTACAAAAGCCTGGCGTGCATGTGACATGGTGTCAGAACTGAAGTATAAGCCTATCGTTAATTTAATTCACAAGGATTAGAACATTGAACAGCGGCCGAATATTTTGCAATGGATGTTCTATCTACACTATAAGCCACCTGAGCCGTTTGACTTCAACTTTCCTATAATAAGTGGCCATAATCAAGCCAGAATGCCTAGCTATCGTGGCAGAGGTCATGGTCGTGGAGCATCAACTGTACACACAGTGGAGGCTGATTTAGAAAAAACATGTATTGACTCGATGACACATGATCACAGTGACCCCTGCTGGTATGAAGAGGTAATTGTTAAAGGGGCTATATGCGTTTTTCTGAAATTTAAACTCGCGACTGACACCTGTGGCCAAAAAACAGAACTGCTCTTATTTTCTGCTCGCTCTCGCAGCGGTGGTGACGTCACATCCGCAGACAGCGCGGGAAAAAGCATTAATTATCGCGGACGTATCGCCTGCAATAATTAATGCGATATGGCTCAGCTTGTCAGTGAACTACGGCTCTGTGTAGTAAATGCCGCTCTATCTGAAAGCAGGTGATGGCGATTTACTACTAATCAAGGAACCGGCTTTACTGACGAGATGCGCCTAACAATGTCATGCGATATATCGCCCAGCCCTAGTCTGAAGCCCGACGAGTCAAAAGTGACAGCCATAACTGACATGCCTGACCCAACTTCAAAAGAGGATCTTCTAAGGATCATGGGCATGATCAATTATTTGTCACAGTTCATACCTAATCTGTCCACAATTACAACGCCACTGCGTAGTCTACTTAAGAAAGATACGGCATGGACATGGGAACCGCAGCATGCAGCAGCTCTCAAGATGTTGAAAACACTTATCAGGAGCAAGCCAGTGCTCAAGTTCTTTGACATAACTAAAGACACTGTGATACAGTGTGACACGTCATCAACAGGTCTAGTAGCCTATTTGCTGCAGGATGGTCATTCCTTTGCATATGCATCTCGTTCATTGACCACATCAGAACAAAATTACTCACAAATTGAAAAGGAGCTGCTGGCAATCTGTTGTTTCGCAACTGAAAAGTTCAACCAGTATGTGTATGGCAGACCAGTGACAGTACAGTCTGACCACCGGCCGCTCGAGATGATCACCAGAAAGCCACTGCACAAGGCTTCACCAAGGCTCCAGCAAATGTTGTTACACTTGCTGAAATACAACATCGATGTGAAATACCACCCTGGAAAACATATGTACATTGCGGATTCCTTAAGCCGAGCATATCAGACCTGTGATGCTACATCTTCCAACATAGAGGATACACACAGCTACGGGTACACAGCATTACTGAAGTACTACCTATCTACTACGAGTAGTTGTTACGTACGCTGGGTTACGTAGTCTGTGTTGAAATATATATCACGCTGTGTATGTGTGAATGCGTTTGTACCAGCTGTCTGTTTCAGGGATGGAACGTGAGTGGAGGAACCGCCTGTCAGTCAAAGGACGTCAGACGCTGACGTCAGGATTGCGCAACCAATCACCGGTCCTGAGGCTGTTTATCAATGGCGCAAACTTCAATGGGAGACACGCTTTGACTCTGGGGAGAGTACACACTCAGTGACGACGGTCTCTCGTTCGAGAGCCCAGTCTGAGAGGCTGATCTACATCTGGGGCTCACTGCTGTTACAACTTAGCAGTTAGATCAGTTCTCTGTTTGTTCGTGCTTGTGTGTTCCTGTGTGTTATGCTTGAGGTTCGATTATCCTGTTTGAGTGACCGCTGTTCTCTGACGCTCCATTCTCAAGTTATCATCTAGCGCTGTGTAAACGGGTAAGAGAGGTTGTGAGACAGGTAAGCAGGTCGCGACCTACATTTACCACACGTAGTTCATTCATGTATTAGCCACACCAGGTTTAGCAGTGGTGCTATTCTTGTACGTTTTGTTTGGGTTAGTTAGGTAGTTTAGTTATGGCATTTTCGGACGCTGAAGATGTTTCTTTCTACATCTTTTGTTGTTAGTTAGTTTATTTTCCTTAATATTCAGTTAGATGAGTTTTGTTATGTTTTGTTCTTTGATTTAAGCACCACTCGTTTGCTCCTTCCTCTCTCCCAGTTTGTTTGTTGACTTTTTGCTTTATCCTGCTTAATTGTATATTTTGTAAATATTCTTTATTTTCACTACTATATTACTTTTCACTTTATTACTTCACTTTATTGTCAAACAAAGTACATTTTTCAATTGAAGTCATTGGTCTTGGGTCATCCTTTTGCAGTCTTCCCTATACTGTCTGAAACGCACACACGCTCATCCTGTGTTATGTCTGATAACATACTAGACAATTTAACATCTAATTAACGAGGGACGTAACAGTAGTCAAAGAATTGAAAAGATCAAGCAAGCATCAGACAGTGACCCGACTCTCCAGGCAGTAAGAGCAGTGAGTCAGAGAGGATGGCCGACTCACAAGGCAAGTGTACCTCCCCTAGCGCAACTGTTTTGGCAGGTGAGAGATGAAGTATACATTGAACATGGACTTGTTTTTGTAGGAGACAGAGTAGTAATCCCAGAGTCTCTGCAACAGGAGATTATTTCCACCTTACATGACACTCATATAGGCATTGAGAAGTGCAAAACCAGTGCCAGAGCTATCATGTATTGGCCTGGGATGTCTAGAGACATTCAAGATGCAATTGCTCATTGCAGTGTGTGTGCAAAATTTCACAGAAGCAACACCCAGGAGCCATTGTTGCCACATGAAGTACCAGACTGTCCATGGGCTAAGCTGGGCTCTGACATATTTACCTTAAATGGAACTGATCACCTACTCGTCGTTGATTACTTCTCTAAGTACCCTGAAGTGGTGAGTCTGAGAACCAAGACAGCACAAGAGGTCATCAACAAGCTGAAGTCTCTCAAGATTCAAGAGTTTTATTTGTCACATACACAGTTATATACACAATATACAACTGGCAGTGAAATGTAAACAGGTCCGCTCCATGGACAGTGCAAATAACAGTTACAAGAAATTAAAATAGAAATAGAATAAAATTAGAATAAAAAGTATTAACATAAGTAGAATTATAAATAAATCAAGTAAAAGATAAAAATAGGAAATAAGATAAAAATAAAAATATAAAAATTAAAATATAAAAATATAAAAAAATAAGTGGATATGATAAGTGAGATAAACTGTAGACTTAGAAATAAGTGGTTAACATAAATATATATATATATGTATATATAAAGAAGTATAATGTGCAAGGTTTATTACAGGTTGTTACGCAGTAACAATAGGAAAGTAAAGTGCAGTGCAATGGCAGTATGTGGATGTTAATGTTTAAACTGGATGTTTATGTGTGTGCGGGGGTGAAGTGAAGTCACGTGACTGAGTTCAGGAGTCTGATGGCCTGGGGGAAGAAACTCCTCCTGAGTCTTTCAGTCTTTGCCATCAGGCTACGGAAGCGCTTACCAGATGGCAGCAGGGTGAAGTGATAGTTTGCAGGGTGATTAATGTCTCTGATGATTTTAGTAGCTCTACCTCTGCAGCGTTTGGTGTAGATGTCCTGCAGAGACGGGAGAGCTGAGCCTGAGATGCGCTCGGATAAGCGCACCACTCTTTGCAGGGCTTTGCAGTCGTGACTGGTGCTGTTCCCGTACCACGCTGTGATGCACTGAGTCAGGACACTTTCTATCGCCCCTCGATAGAAAGTTTTCAGGATGGCTGGTGAAACCCTGAATTTCCTCAGCTGGCGCAGGTGGTACAGTCTTTGCCTGGCTTTTTTCACCTGTGTCTGGATGTGTGTAGTCCAGGTCAGATCCTCGGAGATGTTCACACCCAGGTATTTGAAGCTGTTCACTCTCTCTACCGGTGTCCCGCTGATCATGAGAGGGGAGTATGACCGATGCTGTCTCTTCCTGAAGTCCACAATCAGTTCTTTGGTCTTGTTAACATTCAGAGAGAGACAGTTGTCCTGGCACCATGATGTCAGTTGCTCCACTTCGTCCAAGTATGCCGTCTCATTGTTGTTGGAGATGAGACCCAGGACAACAGTATCATCAGCAAACTTGATGATTGAGGTGGAGCTGTGTGTGGACAAACAGTCATGGGTGTAGAGAGAGTAGAGCAGGGGACTCAGCACACAGCCCTGTGGAGCTCCAACACTCAGGGTGATGGAGGTGGAGGTGAACTGGCCTACTCTCACCGCCTGGGGTCTCCCAGTGAGGAAATCTTCAATCCAGAGGCAGAGAGAAGAATTCAGGCCTAGATCCAGGAGTTTGTGTGTTAGCTTAATGGGAACTATGGTGTTAAAGGCTGAGCTATAGTCAATAAATAGCAGCCTGACATAGTTCCCACTTTTGCTGTCGATGTGAGTGAGGCAGGAGTGAAGGACGTGAGAGATGGCATCTTCAGTCGATCTATTGGGACGATAGGCAAACTGAAGAGGGTCCAAAGTGTCAGGAATGGAGGAGCAAATGTTGTTTTTAATGAGTCTCTCAAAGACCTTCATGACTAAAGATGTGAGAGCCACTGGACGATAGTCATTTAGGCAAGAGGGTTTACTGATCTTAGGTACAGGGATGATGGAGGATCGTTTGAAGGAGGTGGGGACAACAGATGTAGCAAGGGACTCGTTAAATATGGATGTAAAGAGCCCTGCGAGCTGATCAGCACAGGACCGCAGAACACGACCTGAAATACCATCCGGCCCAGCAGCTTTCCTGACATCCACACGTTTGAGTGCCCTCCGAACCTCGTCCTCCGAGACAGAGATCACGTGACTGTTGCTGCTCTGAGGGACTCTCTCTGACGCGTCACTCGCCGGAGTCGCGCTGCCGCGATTACCATCAAAGCGAGCGTAGAAAGAGTTTAACTCGTTCACCAGCAACGGATCAGCTCTCACCTCTGCAGAGGATTTAGTTCCAAAAGCACAGATGGACCTCAGTCCCTGCCACATCCGCCGGGAGTCGTTGAGTTGGAAATGAGATTCCACTCTGTCTTTATAGCGGAGTTTTGCGGCTTTAACGGCGCGCCGGAGGGCGTAACATGAAGCTTTGTACTCCCTCATATCCCCCGTTTGGAGACCGGCATTGTACGCGATAGTGCGCGTGTTAACTGCAGTGCGGATTGAACTGTCCACCCACGGTTTCTGATTAGGGAAGGACGTTATAGTTATTGTTTGTGTGGCTTGCTCTGTCAGTGTGTTGATAAAGCAGAGCGCCACTTCTGTGAACTCGCTGACGTCTTCAGAACTCGCGCGGAACATGTCCCAGTCGACGTCATCAAGAGCTGCCTGTAGCGTGATCTCTGAATGGGATGACCAGCGTTTGACTTCCCTCCTCACCGGGGGCTCTTGAACGAGCCTTTGTTTATATTCCGGTGTGAGGAAAATGGCGGCATGGTCCGATTTGCCAAAAGCTGGCTGTGAACGAGCTTTGTAGGCGTTCTTAAACGGAGAGTAGCAATGATCCAGTGTGTTTGCTCCTCGTGTGGGACAGGAGACATGCTGGTGAAAGTTTGGCAATACTTTCTTTAGGTTAGCTTTGTTAAAATCACCCGCGACGATGAAAGCAGCGTCGGGGTGTTTGTTTATGAAGCCGCTGGTCACATCATGGAGGGCAGATAGAGCCAGCCCCGTGTCTGCCTGTGGTGGAATATAAACGGCAGTGGCGATGACCGAGGAAAACTCCCTCGGCAGGTAGAAAGGCCGGCACATGAGAGTTAAATGTTCCAAGTGAGGCGAGCAGGATCGAAAGAATGGAGATGTTCCTAGGATCGCACCATTTCTTGTTTATCATGAAACACACTCCACCGCCTTTAGATTTCCCGGCCTCGGCTGTTCTGTCCATCCGAAAAACAGAGAAGTTCTCGGACGGCGTCACGGCTGTATCCGGGACCGCTGGCGTGAGCCATGTTTCGGACAGACAATAGATGTTGCAGTCTCTCATGTCCCGTTGAAAACTTATCCTGGCTCTAAGATCGTCCATCTTATTCTCCAAGGATTGGACATTTGCGAGCAAAATGCTCGGGAGAGGAGGACTGAATGCTCTTTTTCTCAGTCTGTTGCGGATCCCAGCGCGTTTCCCGCGGTGTTTTTTGAATCTTCGCCGTCGACTCGAGTGGCCATTGTTCAACTCGGCGTCCCGGCGAATATCAGATGGAAGATTGGAGAAAGTGTCCTGAAACAGGTCAGTGTAGCGGTAACCAATTTCCAGAAGTGTTTTGCTGTCGTAACAGATCAAAGCAGATGATCCGTTGGAAAAAATAGAGAGTAAAAGAGAGTAGAATAATAAATAAAAGCAAAGTCTTAGCGGAGCGACCTGAACGGCGACCGAGCACGGCGGCGCCATCTTAAACATCTCTCTTTGCAAGGCATGGAGTGCCGTACATGCTGGTGAGTGACAATATGCCATACGCCAGTCATGCTTTGCGCCAGTTTGCCGCATATTGGAATTTTAACCTGGTGACGTCAAGTCCTACATATCCTCAGTCTAATGGACAGAGTGAAATGTTTGTGCAAACAATAAAACAGCTAATTAGAAAAGCAGCAGAGGATGGCAAGGACATCTACAAGTGCCTGCTTGATCTCCGAGACAGTCCTATTAGCGGACTCCAAGTCACTCCAGCACAATTGCTAATGGGACGCAGTCTCAAGACGATCTTGCCTGTAACCTCACGTAAATTGATGCCTCAAGCCACGGTCCAAGGTAGAGATGAGTTGGTGGCTCGTCAACAACAGATGGCACACTACTATAACTGGGGAAAGAGAGAACTGCCTTCCCTGCAACTTGGTGAAAGCTGCCGCATCAGACAAGGCCGTGTGTGAAACCGAGCAGTTGTGGTACAACCTCATACCACCCCTCGATCATACACAGTCATGACAGAAAATGGAACCACCTACTGACACAATAGAATTCACTTGTCTGTTGATCCTGACAAATCAGCACTTCAAGTGATAACAGACATTGCTGACCCAGACTACAAACCTACAGAGCAGATGGAGACACCGGTGTCCCCTACAAATACTGAGACCACCAGGGCATCATCACAGCTGCCAGTGTCAGTCTGTGAGCGCCCAGCTAGGGCAAGATGTTTGCCAAAAAGATTTGATGACTATGTTATGCACAAGTGAAGCTGAAACATTGTGTTAGTAGCTATATGTTCAAGTCTCAGCACTGTGATTGATATTCAAATCAGTGACTCTAGACCAGTTAAGCTACACTTATACTTAACTGTTGACTTAAATGTTATGACTTCACGCAGGTTCTGACGTTAGGAATTTGCCAAAACATATTTTGGTTCATTATGTTTATTGAACAGGTTCGCTAAATAGTATGCACTATAAGTTACTAAGTACAGTGAGAGTGTAAGTGTGACTAAGCATATGCAACTTAGTAACGTTGACAAATAATACTTGTTGTGGAATATGTTGAATAACTTTATAATCTGTGGGCATGTCTTTAAAAGGTGAGATGTCACATGTTGATCTAAACAATACCGTTGCCATGCATACTTGACAATGTTGAACCGGAAATAAAGTTGATTAATTCCTGCCCAGTACAAAACCCTGGTGTGCATGTGACAAGTGTGATCAATTAGTAAGGAATACCTGAGGGCTAAATACAAGAAAAACATTAACATTAATGTTAACAATGTTGCATCTCCACCACTCTCCATAATAAAACAATCCTGTAAATATGGTTGACGTATTAATCAATGCACACTATGCTGTACTGTTTACCAAAACTTGCTGCAAATACCTGTATAGTGAAAGCTGTTGTTTATCCGCTTAAGCCATTCATATTTATTGACACAGCGCTAGAAGTATTGAGCGCTGCGTGAACCACGTGACCGTGCGTGCCGCCGCGAGATGAAAGCATGTCGCAACTCAGTTTTTCAACGCCTATGGCTTTAACTGTATGCTAGCTAACGATATGATCACTGTGCTCAGATCACAACACTGAACTGATTATTATCATGTATCAGGCAATAGCAAAGCTGGTAACGTTATTGTCATCTAGTAAGTTATTGATTTACTTACCAATAACAGAAACTTATAGGCTTTGACCATCAGTAAAAGTCACACTCGTTAATATCCGTCCACACTAAACGTTATGTGATATAACGTTAGCGGTTTCTCATCACGACTGATTTGGTAACTTACAAAACTCACGCCACGGTGCACAGTTCACGTTTTCTCCGAGCTACATCTCTGACGGATCCGTGACCGTCACATCTCCCGCCGGATGGGACCGTCACGTCTCCTGCCGGCCGCCGAACCACAGACAGTAACGTTGTGTTATTGTGTTTATCTTTTATTCATTAATTCTGTATTATGGGTTTATTTCGTGCCGATTCACCGCTAGTGTGAGGATGTATATGACGTTACGAGTATGTATTTGAGTGAACTTGAATGTGCATATATGGCATGAATAAAATATCACATAATTCAGAACTTTTTTTCGAAAAAGTGTGAGACTGTATTCATTTGTGTTAATGTACATACGTTGTATTCATTAATGTAAACACGACGGCAAAGAAGTATCGCGTGTGGATGTTTATTCATCCTTTAGGCAAGCAAGCTACAGTGGCTGCGTGACACGTGCGGCTCGAGCCATGCCGAAAGCACATGCTAGAAATAGAATCGCGACACGCAAGAGTGTTGGAAGCGTTTCCAGGCAAAATAGAATAGGAAAAGCTGTTTGTCATTTTGACACGAATACATATTAATAAATTACATTTTTATGTGTGAAAGTCTCTAGGTTTTGACATAAATGCAGATATAATTGTAATTTAAAAAAATTTATATAATATCGATTTTGAAATATTGCACCTGTCAATGCAGAACAAAATATTTTGTAGCCTATTCGGCCGTCAATACTGCCGAGTGCTGACGTTGTCTTTGCTGTATCAGTAGGCTATATATTTATCTAAATATTTATTTATATATTTTATGTTTAACATGAAGTATAGGCCTTCCACTACGTCACGCGCCGCGTCAGACACGCTTCTGGTGTGCAAAGACACAGAAAACGCCACGCAGCTGAAACGCAACAGAAACGCACGCTTGCAGTGTGTAGCTAGCCTGGGAAAACCCAGACAACTTCCGGCAAATTTAGATTTGCTCTGCAAGTAGTCTGGCAAAGACCCCATTCAAGCCCATTTCTAAACCCTAGAAATCATGGCACCAATTAGAAACGTTGGGGCGGGCTTTACACGATGACGACAGTTAAAGCAGATTTCCCGCCGTGGAGCATCACTCGTTCGAATCAGCTATCGCGTCTGTTTTAAGCAATTTAAACTTTTCCTTTTTGTTAAAACCCGAGCAAAGAACAACACTCGAAGCCTTCATATCTAAAAAAAGATGTTATCGCTGTCTTACCGACTGGATTCGGCAAAAGTCTGATACCAGCTTGGCCCTTTGGTGGCTAAACGAATGGGTCTTAGCGAGAGCCCTCTGGTAGTGTTAATGTTTTACAAAATATAGTTTTAAGTCCTTTTCAGGCGAGAATGTAGTTGTCCATCCATCCATCCATCTTCTTCCGCTTATCCGGGGCCGGGTCGCGGGGGCAGCAGTCTAAGCAGAGATGCCCAGACTTCCCTCTCCCAAGACACTTCCTCTAGCTCTTCCGGGGGGACACCGAGGCGTTCCAAGGCCAGCCGGGAGACATAGTCCCTCCAGCGTGTCCTTGGTCTTCCCCGGGGCCTCCTCCCGGTTGGACATGCCCGAAACACCTTCCCGGGAAGGCGTTCAGGAGGCATCCGGAACAGATGCCCGAGCCACCTCAGCTGTCCCCTCTCGATGTGGAGGAGCAGCGGCTCTACTCCGAGTTCCTCCCGAGTGACTGAGCTTCTCACCCTATCTCTAAGGGAGCGCCCAGCCACCCTGCGGAGAAAGCTCATTTCGGCCGCCTGTATCCGGGATCTTGTCCTTTCGGTCATGACCCAAAGCTCATGACCATAGGTGAGAGTAGGAACGTAGATTGACCGGTAAATCGAGAGCTTCGCCTTACGGCTTAGCTCTTTCTTCACCACGACAGACCGGTACATCGACCGCATTACTGCAGAAGCTGCACCGATCCGTCTGTCAATCTCCCGTTCCATCCTCCCCTCACTCGTGAACAAGACCCCTAGATACTTGAACTCCTCCACTTGAGGCAGGAACTCTCCACCCCTCCACCCCAGGAACCACACTTCTCGAGAGGGGATGGACTCTTCAATGTAGTTGTTTAAAGCTCAAATTTGTGGTTTATTTATAAAGAGAGCGCCTTTTTAAAAATTTGATCTGCCGTTTTCGGAGTTGTGAGCTCCAGTGGTTCAGCGGCGCTCAATCGATCATTGAGCCCGCCGAGAGGCGCCTTTCCTCGGCCAGTCCTTCTGCCTTCTGCCGCTGGCTCTGATGTCTCTGTAGTGGTTAAACCGTCTCGTCTTGTGTAGATCTAACGGCTGATCTTTGCTCTCATTAATCTATAATTTGTTCCTAGACAGATCGTTTTGTCTGAGGGCAAAGTGAAGTTTCATAACTTTATATTTTTAAGATATTAAACTTTACCATTGTAGTCTCCTAGCGCTGACTTTGACTGAATTGCTTTATTTATTGTATAGCTTCTTAAACCTTTTACAATTGCTATTGATGATCACATATAAACTGACATTTAACAAAAAGATACTGGGTTGTGTTTCGTGTCATATTTAATTTATTACAGTGATCATCATAGCCTATATTATGCCTATATTATGTGTGTGTTTTTAAATGTAAACGAAAAGAGGCTGGGTTTTTTATATTTCGTTTTGTTATAAACATGCATTGAAGATAATATGCATTGCCTGCACTACATATATAATCTGAGTGATACTGTCAAGAACGCTGCTTGTCCATTAGGCGGACTAGTGTCCTCCCGTAGCCTCCCGTCCTCGGGAGTTCGTTCTCCGGAGTCAAACTTGGTAAGTCACGGACGCAAGTCAGAAGATGTCATAAAACACCACTGCCTCATTTCATAAAAAATAAATATATATAAATAAATATATATATATATATATATATATATATATATATATATATATATATATATATATATATATATATATATATATATATATATATATATATATATATATATATATATATATATATATATATATATATATATTAAACATAATAATAGCCACACGAATGTGGTTCAGGCAACGCGTAGCTAGGACTACATTGATTATCTTATATATTTATAATAAAACGAAGTATAAAACACCCTGCCTCTTTTCGTTTACATTTTAAAAATAATATATTAAACATTAATATGTGGTTTAGGTAAGGTGACCAGATTTCTGAAATGGAAACCGGGGACATTTCCTATTTGAGAACACAAGTACAGACAAGAACGCATATTGAGCGACAGCCAGATGTTTCTCCGTCGCTCTGCATACGTCATCTCCCTCATCGCTCTGATTGGTTTTAGGCCTATCCAATTGCGCTGAGAGGCATTTGAGGGACGCCCGTTGGTGACGCCCCTTTGGAAATGATTTGTCTATGAAGCTTTGCCAGACCATAACTCAGTTACTACTGAGAATGGTCTGGTTTTAACTAGGCTAGTGTGTAGCCGGCTTACAGATAGAAAACGCCACGCTCACGTCACGCAGCCAGTGTGTAGCCGGCCTTACATGAGTATAACAATGTTTGACTCCATCATATCGCCGGGATGATAATCCTCCGGTCTAAAGCACTATACACACCACCGTGTGTTTCGAAGCAGATGCGCGAAGGGAAGTCCCGTTTCTTCACCTGCACAAAACGCCACCATGCAGAATTCCTAACTTTTTTTTTTTTAGGAAACCTGTGGACTCGATGCCCTGACAGGCTGGATAATAATTTACCATGACAATGATAAATTGGAATAGAAAAACTACCGAAAATACACATACTGAATACCAACCTATTCTGCACTGAGCCAACGCAGAGCTCGGCGAACCACTCCCTCTCGTGACGTAATATGACGCGATGTTGAAAAAAAAGCGCTTTTTCCAAGCGGCCAACGAAATGGCCACTTTATCTACTAAATTTGTGCTCTTATGTCTTTTTAAAACATTTTAAATCCTGCACTACCTTTTCACATGGTATTTTCATACAAGGTTATATATTAATCTCGAAAAAAATTTAACCTGCAATATGCCCTTTAATATCAAAAGCAGGTTTGGCGTGAGATCAAGTTGGGCAGAGTGAGACCTTGAGACAGAGCCAAAATGCCAAATGCGTGAAAGTTGGCAACCCTGCTGTTAGGGTGACCAAATGTCCTGTTTTCAAGTCCGGTCTGGCCCTAATATAAAAATGTTCTATCCATACAGAGGGGGCATACTTTAAATGTATTGAAATTAATAAGGAATCTTTGAGTAAACTTTGAGTATAATTTGAGTATCTAATTGCCGGGCTGAGTGTCCTGGTTTTCGGTAATCAAAATATGGTCTCCCTACTCTATGTAGATATCAGAGAACAATTTAAAATATTGTTTCTAGGGCACCTTTAAAGGGATTGTTCACCCAAAAATGAAAATTAGCCCATAATTTACTCACCCTCAAGTTATCCTAGGTGTATATGACATTCTTCTTTCATACGAATAAAATCTGAGTTATATTACAAAAGTCCAGGCTAATCCAAGCATTAGAATTGGATTCATAGTTGCTCTGTTTTTGAAGTCCATAAAAAGTGCATCTGCCTGTCAAACACTCTCAGAAAAAAAAAGGTACAGTGCTGTCAGTGGGGCGGTACCCTAAGGTACAAAAGTGAAAAGGTACATCTTTGTACCTTACTCACCCCTAAAAGGTACATATTAGCAGGGGCGTAGTTTATGGGGGGGATGGGGGTGAGGTAACCCCCCCCCCCCCCCCACTGTTGTGTCCACTAGAGGGTGGAAAAGCACTGTTTAAAAAAGAAAGATAGATTGTTCTGTGATCACAATACATGTCTGATTGTTCCGTGTGTGATTGGTTCTGCCTAGTTAGTGGAGTGGAGTTTTTGGAGAGTGAGAGTAAACAAAAGTTGTTCACTGCATTTCTGGTCTGGTCGTGTTTATTCTACACCACATTTTGGCGACAAGGATGGCTGATTTTTCTCTACCTCCACCGCAGCCTTTCCTCACTCTCCCGGGTGAACCTCCTATACCCTGGCCTCGTTGGCTGCAGTCCTTTGAGACATATCTCATCGCAGCCGGCCTCACAGAAGTGAGTGCCGCACGGAAAAAAGCACTTCTCCAGCACTGCCTGGGTGCGGAGGGACAGCGAGTGCTCGGAACAATCAGCGACAGCAGTGAGGCCACGTATGAACAGTCTGTGACGGCCTTAAATGAACATTTTGCCGCTCCACAGAGTGTTTTACTACGGCGGTTCATATTTCGTCGGCGCCATCAACTTCCCGGTGAGTCTGTGCATCAGTATGTGGCCAATCTGAGAGGGCTAGCGAATTCTTGCAAATTTGGAGTGCTGCGTGATGAAATGATCCGCGATCAGCTGATTGAACACACCAATGACAACAAAATTAGAGAAACCCTGCTGTTACAGCCAGATGACCTGACGCTATCTAGAGCAATAGCGGTAGCATTTCAAGTGGAAAGCGCTGCTGAATGTGTGGCTACCCTCACAAGCCAAAATAGTTTGACTCACAGCCATTCAACATTTATGGAAACAACTCCACCAGTTGAACAGCCACACGAACACGGTGCAGATGCCCCTGACTCGGTTATGCAACTCATGCGGCAACAACGTAGGCGATCACATCAACAACAGCCCTGCGCTAATTGCGGATCTCGTTCGCATATCACTAGAGCCCAAAGTTGTCCAGCCCAGGGCCAGACATGCCATAATTGTGGAAAACAAAACCATTTTGCCAGTTTATTGCCAGTTTACCAATCAGTCCCAACCTGCCATCATCCACAATGTAACTTCAGGTCTTGTGCCGTTCAGATCATGCACTGTCACCCTGAATGATGTGAACATCCCGCTGCTATTGGATACGGGGGCCAGTGTGTCCCTGATCAATGCAAGCACTTACAGTCAGTTCTTCAGCGCGGTTCCCCTGGCCACGCCTTCTACAGCCCTGTGTGGTTATGGCGATTCAAAAATCGAGCTATTGGGGTCACTTAAACTGACTGCTCGCTACGGTACGAGGACACTGCCCTCATTCATCTTCCAAGTGGCCCACAAAGGAGCAAATTTGATGGGGCTGGACTTGTTCACTGCACTGGGGTTCACCCTAGTGGACACGGAGGGGTCCGCTATACTGGCTGTGACCGCAATGTGGCATCAACAGCGACCAACACTCTTTGATGGACTGGGCTGCCTCACCTCATTTATGCACCAGCCCCTCATCGACCATTCCATCACACCGGTCATTCAGCCACTACGCCGCATACCCCTGGCCCTGCGGGAGGGGGTGTCGACAGAACTAAAACGCCTGCTGGGGGCAGGCATCATTGAGCATGTGGATGCATCACCTTGGGTCTCAAATCTGGTGGTGGCCACTAAAAAATCTGGTGCTCTGCGCATCTGTGTGGACCTGCGTCAAGTCAATAAGGCAGTTATTCCGGATAAGTACCCTTTACCAACGACGGAGGAACTCACCGCTCAGTTCTACGGCTCCACAGTGTTTTCTAAGCTGGACCTGAGAGAAGGTTATCTGCAGGTGCCTCTCCATGCCGACAGCAGGAATCTAACAACTTTCGTGACACATGAGGGAGTTTTTCGTTATATCAGGATGCCATTTGGCCTTAGCTCCGCCCCTTCCTGTTTCCAAAAGGTCATGACCTCTGTGCTAGCGGGAATACCAGGCGTGGTCATCTACCTCGACGGCATTGTCGTGCACGGGCCCACAACGCACACTCATGATGAGCGTCTCAACAGGGTCTTTGATGCACTCGCCAAGCACAGGCTAACATTAAATGGTGGAAAATGTCTTTTTGCTGTACCCGTCATCGAGTTTGTGGGGTTCAAATTGTCAGCACAGGGCATTTCTCCACTCCAGTCTAACGTGGAGGCCATTCAGTCCATCCCGGAACCAAACTCACCTGCCCAGGTTGCTTCTTTCCTAGGGATGACGGGCTACTACTTAAAGTTTCTTCCTCAGTATTCGGCCACTACTGCCCCACTACGGAAATTACTCCGGAAAGAAGAGCCCTGGGTGTGGACGCCGGCATGTTTGGAGGCCGTGCACACCCTCAAAGCCCAACTTACTTCACCCCCCATACTGTCACACTTCAGCACCTCCTGTAAGACCATGGTCACCTGCGATGCATCCGCCACAGCCATTGGAGCGGTACTGTCACAGGTACAGAAAGGTGTAGAAAGGCCTATAGCTTTTGCTTCTCGGGCTCTTAACCCAACAGAGCAACGATATTCAGTGGGTGAACGGGAAGCGCTGGCATGCCTATGGGCATGCGAACGATGGCACCTGTACTTGTATGGCCGCCATTTCACTCTGAGGACAGATCATCATGCCTTAGTGGCACTACTGGCAACGTCAGGAACCGGTCACAGACCACTGAGATTACACAGCTGGTATGACCGGCTTCGTCAGTATAACTACAGCCTCCAGTTCACACCAGGCCGTGAAAACGTGGTGGCTGACCTCCTGTCCCGCTCTGTTCCAGTTCCGGAAATAACAAAAGACTTTAGCCCCGAAACAGACATCATCCAGCTGCTACACACGCCTCTGCAGAGCGTGGTGTCACTACAGGAGCTTAAAACTGCTTCAGAGAAGGACGCTATCCTTTCCCTGCTCCGCACTTACATCCGAGAAGGCTGGCCGTCACATGTCTCAGAAGAGCTAATACCATTTGCCCGTGTCAAAGATGAACTATCCTGCTGGAATGACACATGTGTGGCACGAGGGCATTGCACTGTGGTCCCAGGTCCCCTTCGTGCTCGTGTGCTCCAAATGGCGCATGAGGGGCATCTGGGGATAGTTAAGCTCAAACAGC
Source organism: Gobio gobio (assembly GCF_949357685.1). Lineage (NCBI taxonomy): Eukaryota > Metazoa > Chordata > Actinopteri > Cypriniformes > Gobionidae > Gobio > Gobio gobio. The sequence continues at coordinate 62,107 of NW_027645673.1, read as the reverse complement.
GTTGCCGGGACAGGGTCTGGTGGCCGGGCATAGACAGAGAAATTGAACTTTTAGTTAAAGACTGCCCAGCCTGTCTTGTGAGCGGGAAAACAGGTAACTCACCTCCCCCGCCCCTCCAACCCCTGGCCTGGCCCACACGTCCGTGGCAGCACCTGCAGATGGATATCTGCGGTGAGATTCATGGGGTTCCCCACAACCAGCGATACCTGGTGGTAGCATATGATTTGCATTCCAAATGGCCAGAACTAACCACCACCGGCTCCATCACCACTCAAGTCATTGTGAACTTTCTGGACTCGCTGTTCTCCCGTTGGGGCCTCCCTCAAACTATCACAACAGATAACGGCCCTCAGTTCATCTCAGTGGACTTCTCATCTTACCTGGAGAATAAAGGTATCCAGCACATTCGCACCACCCTGTACCACCCCCAGGCCAATGGGGGTGTGGAACGTTTCCACCAGTCTCTAAAAAATGGCCTTAGAGCACACCTGGCACAAGGGTGCTCTTTCAACCAAGCCATTCGTCTGACTTTGCTACACTACCGGGCCTCGCAGCATAGCACCACTGGGGTCTCCCCTGCATTATTAATGTTGGGCAGGGAACTCACCTTGCCACTGGACAGACTCCATCCCTCCACAACCAAGGGACCCCCCGGGGGGGTAAAATCTCACATCATGCGCCAGCAGCGCCGGATGAAACAGAGATATGACAGACTCAGACGCGCCAAAGAGCCAAATATTGTAGCTCAGGACTGGGTGAGAGTTCGCAGACCCCACAGGAGTAATAAACTGGCCTCGTTCTGGTCTGCCCCCTTGTTGGTTACTCGTCAGATCGGCAGGGCGTCTTATCTCCTGGAGGATGGTACCCGATGGCACGCTAGCCGTCTTCATAAAGTAGCTGCACCTACCCCAGTCGGCCCACAAAGCAATGGGAATCCGCCACATACCTTCCTCCCACAGGAACGGGAAATTGCAAAACCTCAGGTTGGCCAGCAAGACTTAGACCCCTTTTTGGCCCCAACCCCTGTTTCACTTAACCCACCAATAATCTCACAGGCCCCACAGTCTCCGGGCTCTTTAGCTCTATGCCAGGACCCTTCCCTCCCAAGACCGGTGCGTACCAGAAACCGACCAGGTCATTTGAAAGACTTTGTTGCCACCTTTCATGTGTAAAGAGTTGCATGGGAGGGTGGGAGAGGGGGGGGGGGGGATGTTGTGTCCACTAGAGGGTGGAAAAGCACTGTTTAAAAAAGAAAGATAGATTGTTCTGTGATCACAATACATGTCTGATTGTTCCGTGTGTGATTGGTTCTGCCTAGTTAGTGGAGTGGAGTTTTTGGAGAGTGAGAGTAAACAAAAGTTGTTCACTGCATTTCTGGTCTGGTCGTGTTTATTCTACACCACACCCACCCCACCCCCGCCAATATTCAAATCCATCAGTTACAACCCCCCCCCCCCCCCCCCCCCAATATTTCAACATGAAAACCACAGTAGATCAAATGAAAAATATGTAGAATTAATTTATTTTGTAACAATAATTTTGTTCCTAATCAAATAGGAGTTTGTCATAATAAATCGGACAAAAAATACTCTATTGAACCGATTGGTAGCGCCTAACCAATGATTCGCACTTTCACCAAAACAAAGATAGTGGGAATGGGAGAGCACACGGGTAATGTTAGCCAAAAATGAAGAGAAGCGCTGCTACTTTATTTAACTGCTGGTCAGAGAGGGATGGAAAAAATAAATAAAGCATGTACTTAGAATGAGGTATGAGAATATTGTGTAATAGCTAAGTACAGCCTATGGCTTCCGGGTAGTAGTGGGAAGTTCGGATCATTTTACTGACACGGATCTTTGAGTCTCGTTCATAGACCGTAAACTTCAGAGGGTATTCCGCCATCTTAAGTGAGATTCCAATCCAAAGGGAGCGAACATGTTCAGTCCGAAGGGCACTGCGAACGGTGCAGGGAAGAAGGGAACATCGATACATCACTTCACAGGAAGTGGAGAGCGAAAATCACCCAACTGTCTTTGCGCGTCGCATCACCTGTCTGAACTAATGATGGTGCAGAGCCGTTGGTTGAAAGAGTTTTTAAACAGCTCTGCGATTGAGGAGTTTACATATGCATTTGAATATTCGTAGTTATTATAAAAGCTAGAGTATTTATGAATGGTTATGGCGTAACATTTGTATATTATATTTTATGAATATGTAAACAAATTAAAAGTGCTGAGAAGCACCTGAGGGCTGTCATTTTTTATATTTTACTTTATTTACCTCAGGAATGTTTACTGTGCAGCTGCACTTGGTAAAGAAAGCGCACGAGATGAGACCGCTACAAAAACCATTGATTAAGAATAGCCTACATTTATACATTCCAAATCAAAGTATTTTCAAATTGAATGACAGGTGCAGCTTCAAATCTGTTCATAGTCAATACAGGTAACTTATAAGTAAACTGATAAAACTAATGGACAATGTTTTGATTATATGTTTTAGATAGCCTATACTGTGTGTTTTGTAAATGTATATGCTTATTATATGGTTTTCAATTTGAAAGTAAAGTAAATTACAATATTAATTTATGTTATATCATAATCTGCACCCGTCAATAGGCTTGTTTGAGATGCGCCTCGCCTCGCCTGAAATTCAGCCGAGACTAGGCGGCTGCAGTGAGGGGAGGAGTGAAAAAAGTGCAGGCAAGCCGGACAGTTCCCTCTTCTCGTAGTGGATCAGACACCTGCGAGATCAAAGGCGGATATCGCGGGATTCACACTCGTGCGCTTTGTTGCTGATAAACTGGATGTAATTAAAGTTCTGTTACTTTTATATGAAAATAAAGATTATGAACAAGACACCCAAAGTTTTTGTGATTTATTTCCATTAGAAAGACGTGTTTATCAATCATTTTTACTTTAATTAGGCCTACATACATGTTTTTATATATAGGCCTATATATTTTATAAATATGACAACAATCACATAACCCACAGAGAGATCGCCTTTGTTAGAGAGTTTGGGAATATTCACACATAAAAACATGATCTCAGAGTTTTAAAATCAAACATTTAAAAAAAAGAACCATACATCACGGTTGTTTAAACCAATAAGCATTAAGCTGTGTCGTCAGCAAGTCTTTTCCCATCATGCTTTTGCTCTGCGCAGTCGGTGGAGAGCAAATGCGCTCGACTGCAGAATCCGACACATCCGCCTTTCGCTCGCGAGAGTTTTTTGACATACGTCAGCATGACATCAGAGCAAGGCGGACCGCCCTTGGACACTTTTCTAACCGGAATGCATCTCGCGCTGATTGTTAATAATTTGCTTTGTATTGTTTGCTTTATTTTTCATTTCTTATTATTATTATTCATATTCCTTTATATGATTACTTATTTGTATTTCTGCGTGGTATTTGTTTTCCAGCTTTTCTTTGGTTTCATTTATGTTATGATAACGAAGGTCTTTTATTTTGACATCCGGTTGAGCAGAGGATGTGGATATATTGAGTGTTGTTCAAACAGTTCAGTATGGAACGAGGCCTAGATGCACAAGGTCTTAGCATCGACGGTTCACGGTGCAAGGAGTTTTTAGCTTCTGGTTTAAATGGAGAACAAGCTCTTACGGGTTGATTCCCTCGATGCATGATGGCGATGTTTATGGTGTCCAACGATGATCGCAATAAAGTGTGGGAATCACCAGTCCAAGACTCAATCCAATTATTAAGCCAGGTAGCTACAGTAAGAGCTTGCCATCGTCGATTCACTGTGTTGCTTCAAGGAACGCCATGGCTGAAGGAGGAGCTTTGATGTCGGAGCGCTCGTCGGGGACAGTGTGATTGCGTTCTTAATGGATCAAGTTTCAAGCAACGTTTCAGCGGATGGCTCAATGAATCTACGGGGAGCGATTGGACCGATTTAATGAACTGGCAAAGGAACTGTTACAAGTTGTTTGGTGGATCGCAGTGAGTACCAAAGACAAAGAAATTGATTCTGAAGAGACTCTTTTCTCGTTTTTCCCTGATTTAAAGGGCTATGAACATTGCTGCAATTAATTTGCCTATGTATGGACTAACGTGTATTGAAACGTTCAGTTTCACATTTAAGGGTTAATGTTTTAGCACATGTGGTAAAGGTGAATCTGCTGAACATATGTTATCAATCAACTTGAATGTTAAATGAGAAAAATTTCGTTTTAATGTAATTTTAGTGAAATTTAAATGCAAGAGAAAATGTCAAAGTCAGATGCAGGTGCAAAAGAGGCCGATAGGCAACTTGATGGTCAGGTAGAAACTCAAAGTGAGAGTGCACGCCGTTCAAAGCGCACGCACGTTCCTACTGAAAAAATGTTAGCTTATCAGCAAGAAGAGCTACAAAAGAAAGAGAAAAGGGTTGAATCTCTATATAATCACTGGAAAATAGAAGCTCGCAGTGCACGTGAGCATCTTAAATCAGATGCCCTACAGACTCAGTTAGCTATTTTGGTCGACACTTTAGAGGAGGCCAAGAACAAAGTTTTAAATGCCTATGATGACTTTAGAGAGCATGTCTCATCTGCTATTGAAATGAGGAGAAAAATGGACGCATGTGAAGCAGTAACAGCTGACATTGTTAAAATTGTTTATGAGAGAATATCCGGTGTAGATGGAGATTTTAATGATGTAAGGGAGAGAAGCCGTCTTCGCACCTTATTAAACCATCAATATGCCCACTCAATTTTTGGTTCAACAGTTTCACGAGTCAGTCAGAAAACTAGTAATTATTCTAGTCATCCCTCTGTCATGTCAAGCTTAGAAGTCAAGCGAGTAGATGCTGCAGCAGAAGTAGCGGCCAAGCAAGCTGCGTATAATGTTCTGCTAGAAGAAACAAAGCAAAAGGAAAAGATAAACCAGTTAGAAGAACAGCACAAAAGAGTCATTGATGGTGAGTGGAAGGAGCTAGAGCGAATTCAAGCACAAAAAGATCTAAAAGCTTAGAAAAGTTAGAAATCTATAGTCAAGAATTTGAGAAGGAAAAGATTAATTCGCCCAAAGATTGTAGTGGCATGTACAGGTCAGAGTCTGATTTCCCTCAAGAAGGTATGGCAAAGCAAGAAACGTCTCAAAGGGTGGGTCATGAAACCAGAAGGGCGACAGTTCAAGCATCAGTGACTGACACATCGCTTCTTGTTCAAGCATTTCAAGACGGCATGGTTATGAGCAAATTGCCAGTACCAGAACCTCCTGTCTTCACGGGTGACCCCATTAATTTCATTGAGTTTAAACAATCCTTTACGGCCCTTATTGACAAGAGAACCATTTCTTCTGCTGATAAGATGTTTTATCTCAGGAAATATGTGAGTGGTCCTGCTAGAAACGCTTTAGAAGGAACTTTCTTCAGAACAGATGACGAAGCCTATCAAGATGCATGGTGCAGATTGAACAGTCGTTATGGCCAACCATTCGTGGTTCAAAAGGCGTTCAGAGAAAGGCTTGCAAGCTGGCCTAGAATTCAGCCAAAGGATGCCATTGGTCTTCAGACTTTCTCTGACTTTCTAAATGCATGCCAGGGTGCCATGCCACATGTCAAAGGCCTTCAAATTTTAAATGACTACCAAGAAAATCAGAAACTTGTGTTGAAATTACCTGATTGGGCAATTAGCAGATGGAATCGTCAAGTCACACAATCTCTTTCTGAAAACCATGAGTATCCCACTTTTAAAAAATTTGCTGCATTTGTGTCAACTGAAGCAGAGGTTGCTTGTAATCCAGTTACCTCCTTTCACACTCTCCGTGCCGCAGAACCTGTAAATGAGAAGGCAAGTCTGAAAGAGACCAACAGAAACAGAGTAAGAGTTTTCAGTACTCAAACGAACGTAGAGAGTCAAAAAGTTACCAAACCAGTGAATAGGATTCTGTGTGTGCTTTGTCAGAAAGGTAACCATCAACTTGACAACTGTTTCAGTTTTCTCAGCAGACCATTGGAGGAGCGACGGAAATGTGTCCAGGAAAAGAGGCTTTGCTATGGATGTCTCAAGTCTGGCCACAGTGCTAAGGAATGTCGCTGCCGTCTCACTTGTAATGTGTGTAAGAGGAGACATCCAACTAGTTTGCATGATGAGAACTTTGCAATGGCAATTAAGACTTCACTCCCTGCTGTTCAGTCTCAAAGTGAACCTAATGATGTGATGAATGCAGTGGCCTTAAGTGTAACTGGAGAAGAGCGAAGTACGTATACTTCAATGATTGTACCTGTCTGGGTGTCCACAAGGCAGAAACCAAGCTGTGAGAAACTGGTGTATGCGCTTTTGGATTCACAGAGTGATACCACATTTATTGATAAAGAAGTGTGTGATGCTTTACAGGCAACAACGTTTCCAGTGCAATTGAAGCTCACCACCATGCTTGGAAAAGATACCGTTCTGCAAAGTGACAGAGTGTCAGGACTTCGAGTCAGAGCATATAAGTCCGGTAATTATATTGACTTGCCACCTACGTACACCAAGGACTGCATACCAGTTAATCGTAACCACATTCCTACTTGTGATGATGCTAAAAAGTGTAATAATCTTACAGTCATTGCGGACAAGATGCCACCGTTGCAAGACTGTGATGTTGCTCTTTTAATAGGCTACAATTGTTCAAGGTCGATGACTCCCCGAGAAGTAATAACAGGAGGAGATGATGATCCCTATGCCATTCGGACAGACTTGGGATGGAGCATAGTAGGTTGTTCTTCACCACATTCCAATCTGCCTGGAATCAGTGGACTGTGTCATCGCACTACAGTTAAGGAGCTCCCTTCTATCACTCCAGGTGATGTGATTCGCGTCCTCGAGAGTGAGTTTAAAGACACTGAAGAAGAGAGTGCAAAGGTGTCTCAGGATGACATTCTTTTTCTCGAGAAATTGAAGGAAGGGATATGGAAGAATGTCCATGGCCATTATCAAATGCCACTTCCGTTTAAGGTGAGACCCAATTTGCCAAGCAACAAACAATGCGCTATGGTTAGACTCAATCATCTCAAAAGAAAGATGCTAAAGGATGAGTTGTATAAGGAACGTTACAGTGAGTTCATGAATGAGATCTTTCAGAGAGGAGATGCTGAGGAAGTGCACAGTAGTGGCAAGGAAGGAGAAACCTGGTACTTACCTCATCATGGTGTCTTCCATCCAAAGAAGGTTGACAGAGCCAACAAAGTCAAGTCTAATCACATCAGTACTGTATCAGAGCAACAAAAGGCGAAACTTTGCATAATCAAATGTCTGCAATCTAGTTCCTACAAGGATGAGCTGAAAGAAATAACGGGTGGGAGAAGCGTCTCGTCTCGCAGCACCTTGTACCCTCTTGACCCTTTCATGGATGAAGATGGTGTGTTAAGGGTGGGAGGTAGGCTTTGCCGTTCAACCTTTCCAGACTCTGTGAAACATCCAATAATAATTCCTAAGAATCATCATGTCACAGAAATGATTGTTGCTCACTTTCATAACAAAGTTGCACATCAGGGGAAAGGATTCACTATAAATGAGATTCGATCTAATGGCTTTTGGATCCCAGGGATTAACAGAATTGTAGCATCTTGCATCAGGAGTTGCATTGTTTGCAGGAAACACAGGCGACCTGTTGAAGAACAGAGAATGGCTGATTTCCCCTCAGAGAGAGTGGTTCCATCATCTCCGTTTACATATACTGGCATGGACTGCTTTGGCCCATTTCTTATCAAGCAGGGCAGAAGTGTTCATAAGAGATACGGTCTTCTCCTTACTTGTTTTAGTTCTCGTGCTATACACATCGAAATGCTTACTGACATGACCACAGATTCATTTATCAATGCTCTGCGTTGTTTTATTGCCATAAGAGGTACTGTGCAACAGATAAGGTCTGATCAAGGCAGCAACTTCGTTGGCGCAAAAAATGAGTTGAAGGATGCACTTAATGAGATGGACGTGGAAAGAGTGACAACCTTCCTACTGGAGAAGCAGTGTGACTTCCTTATGAATGCACCACGTGCAAGTCATGTTGGTGGTGTGTGGGAACGTCAAGTTAGAACTATAAGATCTGTGCTGAATGCGACTCTTGCACTTCATCCAGGAAGGCTAAATGACTCCTCTTTACGAGCTTTCTTGTATGAAGCAATGGCCATTGTGAATAGTAGACCGCTTACCGTGGATTGCTTGACTGATCCTCAGAGTCTAGCACCAATTATGACGTTGTTATTATCAAGGAAGAGGAAGTGCCTAGAAACGAATGGAGGCTTGGCAGGATAAAGGACGTTGTTGTTAGCAGTGACAGGCTTGTGAGAAGGGCCAAGATTCTTCTAGGTGACTCGAAGCTTAATGCAAAGGGCAAGCGTATTAGTAAACCGTCCATAATCGAAAGACCAGTGCAAAAACTTGTTTTATTAATGGAGGGACATTAGGATCTTTCAAGGGTTTATCATTGAGACATTGTAAGATCAATGATTATTTTAATATTTCTAAACTCATGTTTCTGAATTTTAATGTTTTTTTTGGGGGTCATAAAGGTCAAAAAAAAAAAAAAAAAACGAAAGTAAAGTAAAAGAGAAAAAAAAGGACAAATGGAAATTATTCGTGCCTATACACTTGGTGTGATGTTTGCACTCATAATTTGGTGGGAGTGTTAATAATTTGCTTTGTATTGTTTGCTTTATTTTTCATTTCTTATTATTATTATTCATATTCCTTTATATGATTACTTATTTGTATTTCTGCGTGGTATTTGTTTTCCAGCTTTTCTTTGGTTTCATGTATGTTATGATAACGAAGGTCTTTTATTTTGACATCCGGTTGAGCAGAGGATGTGGATATATTGAGTGTTGTTCAAACAGTTCAGTATGGAACGAGGCCTAGATGCACAAGGTCTTAGCATCGACGGTTCACGGTGCAAGGAGTTTTTAGCTTCTGGTTTAAATGGAGAACAAGCTCTTACGGGTTGATTCCCTCGATGCATGATGGCGATGTTTATGGTGTCCAACGATGATCGCAATAAAGTGTGGGAATCACCAGTCCAAGACTCAATCCAATTATTAAGCCAGGTAGCTACACTAATCACCGGTGATCGGTTCTGCGCAGATTTCGCTCATCTCAAACAAGCCTATTGAGAAACGGCCCCTGTTCTGTTGACGCAAGAGTTACAGCTACGGCAGCTGAGAAGGCCATTCTTTGTGTTCTTTTCGAGGAATTTTCGGAGCCTGATGAAATCGATATAAATACATGTTTAATACTGCAAAATACATGCAATCGCTTGCCGTCCAGAATAAAAGACAACATCCCAATCCCATTTAATGAACTTTTTTTATCTCCTGGTAATCAATTCTAATAAAATTTTATTTCTAGTTCTACTTTTTTAATAGCTTGTATTTTCTTTCTCATTTTTATGTAAAGCACTTAATTACCATATGAAATTTGCCTTGCAATGAAACTAGAAAATATAAATAAATACATGTTGATATATATACTGTATCTTTTTTTTTTTTTTACGACAATCATGCCTTCTAATATCTCCAATTGTTGCATATACATACTGAGCTGCAGGCGGACACATTTGTAAACATCTTTACTTGGACACATTTTGCGAGCTGTCTCTTTAATACCGCGTGTTTTATATACATGCTGCTGCTGATTGGGCTGACATATTTGACACACCCACCAAACGAGAAAAAACGCATCTCAAACGGAAACATGACGTTCAACCGGAAACCGTAGCAAAACGTTGCGCACCGGTTTGAGCTTTGAACGTGCCCCAGCTCAATTTCAAGTTGAAAAAGTTGTTGTTTTTCACAGTTCACAGGGTTACACGATAGGGCTATTCCCATAGGAATAGAAAGCTGTCGTCAGCGGTATCTGTGGACGTCTTTCCTTAGACCCAGTACAAACAGCACCTTTTTTTTTTAACAAGAAAACAAAACAAAATCAATAAATAAATCAAACGTCATATCGATACACATACATAGGCTACCTTCAAAACTGATGTATATGAAAAGAAAAGAAAAAAAGGTTTTCAAACGTGAGAATGGATGCGTATGTTAATGTGTGTGCGCATGAATGGCGTAAATTTGTGTGCGTGAGAATCGTATTTTTTTACGGTCTATGGTGAGAATAGGCTTGTTTGAGATGCGCCTCGCCTGCAGTTCAGCCGAGACTAGGCGGCTGCAGTGAGGGGAGGAGTGAAAAAAGTGCAGGCAAGCCGGACAGTTCCCTCTTCTCGTAGTGGATCAGACACCTGCGAGATCAGAGGCGGATATCGCGGGATTCACACTCATTTTCTTTGTTGCTGATAAACTGGATGCAATTTAAGTTCTGTTACTTTTATATGAAAATAAATATGATGAACAAGACACCCAAAGTTTTTGTTATTTATTTCCATTCGAAAGACGTGTGTATCAATCATTTTGACTTTAATTAGGCCTACATACATGTTTTTATATTTTTTTTTTTATAAATATGACAACAATCACATAACCCACAGAGAGATCGCCTTTGTTGGAGAGTTTGGGAATATTCACACATAAAAACATGATCTCAGAGTTTTAAAATCAAACATTTAAAAAAAAGAACCATGCATCATGGTTGTTTAAACCAATAAGCATTAAGCTGTGTCGTCAGCAAGTCGTTTCCCATCATGCTTTTGCTCCGCGCAGTCGGTGGAGAGCAACTGCGCTCGACTGCAAAATCCAACACATCCGCCTTTCGCTCGCGAGAGTTTTTTGACATACGTCAGCATGACATCAGAGCAAGGCGGACCGCCCTCGGACACTTTTCTAACCGGAATGCATCTCGCGCTGATCACCGGTGATCGGTTCTGCGCAGATTTTGCTCATCTCAAACAAGCCTACTGTCTGCGAAATCCACTTCAACTAATATACCGTGCTCAGGGAGTAGGGAGCAGTGAACAGTGCGTAGGGACCCTGTCGAATGGAATGCACCCTTAGTGTGACTTCAATTCTCTCCGTGGAAGTCTATGGGGTCGCTGTGTCCATTTCTTTTACTGTCTATGGTTAAAATCAACACTGCTTCGACGCACACTTCCGGTATTCAATTCCTCTGTGATAAAGGCCTATTACGAGAATCTTTTCACGGTGTACGTTGTGGCCATCTGGTGGTCAATAATGAATATCACCTTTGTGTCTGGCCAATGTAGCCTACTACAGAATGAGTAGTAGGCTACAGCCTGAAAATTTGTAGGCTAGATAAGTGTCCAATATAAAAAACATCTTGAAAAAATGTATAATTCTGAGAACGATCAGAGGCGGTCAGTAGTGAAGTATTTTTACTTTCTTCTCAAGTAGCCTACATTTTTCAAGTTTGGAATGTAGTGAAGTAAAAGTTTCCCAAAAGAAAAACAGTGATAAAGTAGGCTAGGCTACATATACTTGAAAAAAAATGTAGAAAGTAAAAATACTCACTGTCCGCCTCAGAACCATGCTCAGAACGATTTATGCTGCCTTCACGTGCTATCGGAATTATCGTAAATACGAGTTTCCGAGGTAAAAATTGCACATGAACGCCCCCACATTCTGAAACTTGAATGCAATGAGCTCATAATCACGACTTCAGAAGTCAGAATTATCCAATTTCCGATAGCACGTGAAGGCAGCATTAGTGCCATTTACAATATGAAAAGGGCATTAGACTATGAATTATACTACACCTACCATAAACAGTAACACTGAACGTCTTGGTTGACGCCTTGTTATTGATAACAGTCCTAAATTTATAGACTCCAGTGTCTGTGGTTCTGGTGTCGGTGATGGTCAGAGATCCATTTCTCTTCAGCTTCAGTCTGTCTTTTAACCTCGGATCATCGTACGTTGGCTTGTCTTTAATTGCGTTAACTAGGCGAGTGTTGTTAAACCTCCACTCGATTTCATTCTTCAGCTGTATTTCAGAAACATTAGCGTCCAGAGTGACAGAATCTCCCACCATCACTGATACTGACTGAACTTCATGTGATTCAACCTGAAAAACACCTGCAGAACGAGATTACACGGCTTAAATATTTAATATTTAAATAATGTAAATCTTCTTACCGTTGTGTGTAGTATAATTACTTTGTGATAACATGAAAAATAGATATAACTTACCAACCAGATAAAACAAAACAAGTAAAACAAATGTGCGAGTCATTTTCGTAATCTTCGACTGTCGCGTTACAAGTCCGACAATGTGATATTATTTTAAGATAATGAATATGTTCATATTGGTTTTTTTTTTGTTTTTTTTTTTTTTGTTAAACCGATGTAGGCCTACCGCTTAATACTACTACTACTATACCGTATAGACTAAGCTGTATTAATGTATATGTGCGCGCCTGTGAGCGTGAACTTGTGTGCAACAGGTAGTGACGTAGGCATTTGTTCAACCAATGAGAGAGGTTGATGCGGTTCAGAGCCCATAGTCTGGTTCTTAAAGAAATCCAGTCACTTCTTTTGGTTTACAAGTAGGTTAATACAACTGACATTTTAACTAAAGTTTGCATCCAACTGTAATTGTGCAGCAAAGAGCTTATCAGAGGACACTTTCTAGATACAAATAAATACCTAGGCTATAATTATTAATATGCTGTATGCCTAGTCAAAATATTAAGCAAAAACCCGTGCAACAATTCTAGTAAAAAAAAAAAAAGAACGTTGATGATCATCTGTTGGAAGTGCACCTCTAGGAAAATAATCAGTATGTTTCTTGTATGTTTCTTGCTGTTTTGAAGGGAAGTCAAGTTAGCAGATGAAGAAGACACCCTTCATACACACTAAATATACAAACTCACACATCCTGTGGAACTTCACAAGTTTTATGTTATCATGTGTGTGTTGGTGAGGTATTTTTCAGCTCTTCATTTTACTTCTAATTTCACACCTTTTTTGTATCACTTTAGGTATTAATAGTAACATAAAAACAGACTTGTAATCATGTTAAGAGTTGTTATAAGATAAAGATTCTGTACCCATTGGATGTTAATAAACTTAAATAGATTTTTGATAAAGCTAATGTTTGCAGATGGTCTCAATTTTTGTGGTTTATTTTCAGCATCTTCTCTTCTCTGAGGTAACATGCCCTATCTCGAGAATAACAGAGGAACTCTTCCTCATTTCCAAACCTCACAAAAGAAGCTCAATGGACTGATGAACTAACTTGACTCAGATTTACACTTTAATTCTGTTTGTGTGGTTATTTCTTCTTTTTTCATATCGATTGCTGAACTTTATTTTTTGTCACTTTGAGTTCCAGTAGACCACATCCTGTAGAGAGTTTGATAGTATCTGTCTCAGCAGACACAAACTGACCCTTCATGTTCTTAGAATTATTTAAACTATTTTATTCTGGTGTTTATTGCATCACTTTACAGGTGACATCAGTCAGCTGCGGTACCCTTAAGTACCAGCAGATGGCAGCCTCATCCCTCACTTTTTCCAAAGACCCTGTTATTCCCGGACTTCATTTCCCAGTATCCTCTGCTCGTTATTAGTTAACATGTTTCACTTGTGTCTTGTTTTCTTAGTTCATTACCCTGTCTATTTAAATGTTGTTTGCCCTATATTCATTATGAAGTCTTGTTTGTTTTGGTTTACATTCTCTGTTGGCATTTCGAGCAGATTCCTTGTTCCTGTCTGCCCTTTGTGGAGCGCATGTGTGAATTTGGGCTTATATGTGTTTGACCTTCTGCCTGGCATGGACAATGACTTTTGGATTATACTTGTAAACAAACTGTATTTGGATTCTCACTTCTTCTGCTGAATGCTGTGTTTACACCACCAAATCAATTGTGACATTCTTTCTTCCATCGATCAATTCTCCACACTGCTTATTCATAGGGTCACATTAGGGTCTATGCAGCATCTTGGGCCGTAGGCAGAGGAAACAACCTGGACAATTGGCCAGTCCATTGCAGGGGCCCGTTTCAATAAGGAGGTTCAACCAACTCTGAGATTAAACTTGAACTCTGAGTTGACTTACCCTGAGATGTGAAATTCTGAGTTTTGGTTTTCAGAACAGCTGAATTGAGTTAGTTCAATCAACTTTGAGTAGACTGACTGAGGCCCCGTCCACACGAAGCCAGAGCTTTCCCTATCCAATCTTTTTTCCCCCTTGTTTCACGATAGCACTGAAACGACTCAAAATTATGTAGTATGCCAGGCCAGTATGTGGCCCTGTAATTCTGCCACATAAATACACTAAAAACGGAGAAGCAGGGGTGGACTAGGGCAAAAAAGTGGCCCTGGACTTTCTGGCACAAAGCGGCCCATCAGACCCGGGGCCTATACCATGAAGCCGGTTTAGCTGGCTAGCCAGATATGTTTAAGCTTAGTTTGTGCCAATCCTGGGTTTAAGGTACCATTAAAGTGGTTTGGCTTTTAGCTGTGTTCATCTCCATAGTAACTTACCCTCCACAGCTAACCTGCTCCAGGGCAGGTTATGTTCTGGATAAGAGATATCAAACTGAAATTGGACCAATCAGCTGTGAGCAAAGTGACACATATCTGATGCAATAAAGTCACTCCCCTTTTTCTTCTCCAAATTAAAGGTCACTACATAGCAAATGGCTATTAAAGACTTAAGCCTCTGGCTTTTAACAATGCTTATTTATAATAATAATAATTTTGAATTATTTAAAAATAATTTATGTAATTATTATACCCTTAATCAATTACACATGTATAATTTTAGTAAATCAATCATTAATATGCATTTTGTTAATATTAAAATAAATAGCCTATATAAAGGTCATACAAATAAGCTTTAAATTCAATAACTAAATCTATAAAAAATTACATGTGAGCATAAATGTTCAATTCTCTCTATATATCAACTAAACTAACTTCATAACTTTTACTTGCATTGATGTATAAGATTTTTCTTAAAGTTGTCCTCGACAGCTCTTTTCTTCTGTGTAAATTTGTTTCAATTCTTAATATTTTTCAATCATGTATATTCTGCAGAAGAGTGAAGTTAATCACACTGCTTCTCTCGTGAGAAGTGAATCTCAGTTTTACTGATCCACAGCCTGTGATTGGCTGTTCACTACTGATGTCACAGCTAAACTCCTAAACTCAGGATCAAAGCCTGAGTTCACAGAGAAAGTTGATGATCAGCATCATGGGACCAACAAAGCCTGAATAGATTGGTTTGGTTTTGTCAACTCAAAACTAATCCTGTAACCCTGAGTTTGTTAAACTACCATCATGGTACAGGCCCCAGGTCTGCATCACACCTCACCATAAACCCACCAGCTCATTATACACAGGGCAATTTTAAACACAGAAGCTATTTATAAAAAATATATGAATTATATGAATTGTTTTATTGAAATGCTTATCATACTGAATGACTGGCATACTTCTTGAGGTTATAATATGTCTTTCCTGGTGCACATGGCAAATAGTATTTTTTTTTTTTTTAAAGGGGTGGTAAACCACGATTTCACTATTCTAACTTTAGCTAGCGAGTAATGTTGCTGCTTGAGCATAAACAACATCTGCAAAGTTACAACGTTCAAAGTTTAAAGCAAAGGGAGATATTTGCTTTTAAAGAAATCCATTTCTAAGAACTACAGCAAACGGCCAGTAGGCGACTACAGACATTCCTCCAGTGTTGGTGACATCACCAGGCTCAATATTTACATAAACCCCTCCTCCGAGAATATTAAATAGGGGGGTCGGGGGCGCCATTTTGTATCGCGGCGCTGTTGTGGTATAGTTAGGCTGGAGTGTTGTTGCCGCGATGCAGAGGAAACGCTGTTATTTTCATCCGGATTGCAGGTCTGGGGTACTTGCTTTGTTCAGCCTTCATATGGACAGGGGTGCGCTGCAGAGCTTTTAACATACAGCATGTTATATGCACGTGTGTATGAGACAGAAGGGAACAGGCGCGTGCGGGGCTCCCGCAGCACATCTCACGGAGGAAAACTTCCATCTTCGCGAGTTCAATGCCGGATTTGCACAACGTCAGCTGCATAAGACAAACACTGCCAGTGTGTGAATGCACGACGCGCGCGGGGCTCCCTCCCGCAGCACATTTCACGGAGGAAAACTTCCACAATGTTCGCGAGTTCAATACAGGATACGCACAACGGCTTGTCCTGAAAGCTGGATTTACAAACAGAAGCTGTTTACGGGCCACAACCTGTAAGTCTGATTTATTTTTCATCAATGTGTTTTCCTGTAATAGGTTGTACATTGTGGCAAGGAAGTAAACAGATGACAACGCTGTTCTGCAAACCAGTCTGTTAAATGCTCATTCATTAACGTTATCCGACGAACACCTATCGTTACAAACACTAACGTTAAAATCTCAACAGCGAACCTGACATTAGTGTAAATGATTCTTTGATTAGAGCTTTTATGTGTTGTTTATCTACAGGCTTGCTAAACATGGTTCTGTGTGTGATTTGGCTAACTTACTAGTAAAGCCAGTGTTTAGTGTTTTGGGTTAATAGTTCTTGCGACAGATATTTGGCTATAATCGTTCTAAAAATGCAAAAGTAACAGTGCCATTCAGTAGCGATCACTATAGATCCGCAGTCTTTACTCTTGAGGACTGAACAGGTTCTGCTCGATCATCTTCACTAAAATGTTCTGGGTCTGATTCGGGTTCAGATTGGTATGGTTTTATTGACGCCATCGTTTCTAATACTGACCAAAGCACAGTCTACCGGTGAAGGGAAGGGGCGTGACGTTTCCGACAAACGTGCACTGCGGTTAGCGAATCACAACACACTGGGCCAGCTAACCAATCTGAGCCCATTGCGTATTTTTGAGGGACTGGCTTCTTACAACCCGGAAAGCATCAGACCGTTTTACAAGGAGGGACAGAGCAGTGTAGAATAAAGGTCAAATATATGAAAAATAATGATTTTTTTTTTTTAAACGAAGCATGAACACATGTTACAGTGCACCCCACAAACACAATCAAGCCTTCAAAAGAATGTGTTTTACCACCCCTTTAAATACAAATTTTGATTTCTCTTTTCCATACACTGTAGTTTAATTTAATTAAGTTCAATACCTACCATAAAATCAGACCATATACAATGCTATATAACAGGGGTTTTCAAACTGGGGTCCGGGGACCCCCAGGGGTCCTCCAGAAGGTTCTAAGGGGTCCCCAGAACATTTCAGAGTATAAAAAGAATGGATAAAGTCTACCGAATATTCTTTTCTAAATGTTTCTCTCCTTTCTTGCCGTATACATTCCAGAATTGTATATGTTTGCTTTGTATCTTTCTAGAGAGTTTTTCTCACTATAGTCCTCTATCTTGCTCTCTGGGGTTGTAAAGCAGTTTTTTTTAACACAGTACGTACGCTGCTTACATACATTTATTGTGAAAGTTGCTTATACAAATAATTTTTAATTGAAAATATTCTTCTTCGGGGTTATACATCCAACATTAATAGCCAATTTAAGTTGGGAAACAATATGTTGTATTTATAATGTCACACTTACTATTTATCTAACAGTTTAAATGTTTTTTCGTACATAAAAATAGATGGATTTTAGGAAGGGGGTCCCTCATAAAGGTTCATCATATTTAGGGGTCCTTGGCATCATAAAGCCTATTGGAAAGTGTATTAATATTTCTTAATATTTGGGGTTTTACTGTATTTTTGATCAAATAAATTCAGGCTTCTTCTTTCAAAAACATTTGAAAAAGTCTTAATTATTTCAAACTTTTGATTACCATTGTGTAAAATAATGCATGTGAACTAACTAGCAAATTATATATTTATTTTCAAATATGACACTTTCCATTGGCTACTTGAATATGAAAGTTAGTTTTAGCATGATGAAGCCTATGTGTAGGCTAAGCCTACGTTTCAGAAATATATTTTGAGTATTATGAGTAATTTGAAAATGCTTGTGAAATTACTGAAGAAAGCCTGGAAACAGAAAGACAAACATTCCCTCTGATATTCTGAAAACTGCGACACCTACGCTAATGTTTCTTTGTGCATTCTATGATGAATAACGTAAAAGGCATTACAATCTGATTAATTCTAAAAGGTCAGCAGTAGTTTACATCCCTGGAAATTAATGTCCGTCGTTTAACATTTTAAAAACCGTTAACAGTCGGGAAATATTGCTGTAGCCCATTGACTCATATTTATTCAGCTCTTACCTCGGCTCGCATTCAAGTACTGCCCGCGCTGCTCGGCTGCTGTGCACAGTAAATCCCGCCTCCTTCAATTTGATTGGATATCGCAAACATTTTGACATTGACGAGCGCTTTTACACCACTGAGACACTGGGACTGAGCAGGCTGTTGATTCGAGTTTTGCATGGAGTTTTGCCTCAAGTGGGCTGCGCGGGCCATTCGTCTGGGATGACGGAAGGATATAGACTACGTAGTTTTACTACAATTTATTCTTCATATATTTGATACCTGGACCCGCTACATTGTCCAGAAGCTGCAGACTCGGAGCCTGCTGCATCTACAGTCCCGCACCCAGAGTCCCGCATTCTCAGGCCCCTCGTTTTTCGAGACAGCGCCTTCTATCAAATTGGATCGGGTAAACAATGCAATTGCAATGTGAAGGATTTAGGCCGAAACGTGAGTATCATCAATTTTATTTAACACATTTCTTTTTTAATCAAACCACTTTATAGCTCATCGACACCAACATGAATAGCTCATTTAATATTTGTAAAGATAGTTTTTTCCCGAAAATACTTTTTATAGCTTAGCTTTAACCTTGGACTTTTTGTAGACAAGCCATTGTAAAATCCGATTAAGGTAGACCAATATTGATATTAATATTATTATTGATATTAATATATATGTATTAATATCAAAGAATCTCATCATTAATTA
Source organism: Gobio gobio (assembly GCF_949357685.1). Taxonomy (NCBI): domain Eukaryota; kingdom Metazoa; phylum Chordata; class Actinopteri; order Cypriniformes; family Gobionidae; genus Gobio; species Gobio gobio. The sequence goes on along the minus strand of NW_027645673.1, from coordinate 43,305 downwards.
TTTAATCAGATTTACAGTTTGACCTTTTTTTTAATTACCTTTTATCTTAAAACTATAAATTGAATTAATTAATGTCAAATGGAGTATTTTTTTTACTTTATATAATTTATGTAGCCTACTTAAATGAGTAGCCTATACTTATAAAACTTACATATTAAAATTAATCCATGTTAATTAAACTGTGATATGAAGTTGTTGATATGAAGGATCCTGCAAATGGTGAAATAACTATCTGAATATATAAATATGTGAATATATATATATATATATATATATATATATATATATATATATATATATATATATATATATATATATATATATATATATATATATATATATATATATATACACATATATATATATGTATATATATACATATATATATATATGTATATATATACATATATATATGTATATATATATATATATATATATATATATATATATATATATATATATATATATATATATATATATATATATATATAAATATAAATGTATATAATATGAATATGAAATAATGTATATAAAATAACACTTTTTGTTTGCCCCACAGGATGTTCTCAATGGGAAACCAAAGTGGTTTCCCCCAAAGCCACGTGTGCCAGTCTACAAGGACAATAAACAACAGCAGACATTCTTTCGGAACCCCTCAAAGCTCTGCTGGATAAGTCTAAAACTCAACTGAGTTAATTTGTAGTTTTCTTTTCCTGAGGTGGGCCCAAACATGTTTGTCAATTGGATTGTTTCTATTATTGCCATATATGCAATGTTTTATATGTTAATTAATTAATTAATTGATATGGACAGGCCATCATTCATGGCCTATGTGAGATGCAGGCATTGTCCTGGCAGGAGCTGAGGAGGTGTTCCTCACTGGCCTTACTTATCACCCTAGGTATGCTTGTAATTTGCATTTGCAAAAAATATATAATTTATTATTACACAATATTTTTGACAATGGCAATTATTTTAGTGAAGTCGAGGAATTTGACAGAGCGATTGCCAAACGAATGAAAAAACAGTCACCTACCAGAAAGTAAAGTTATTATTTTACCTTATGCAATTGAAGATGAAAAGTAAAGTCACTAACAAAATTCTTTCTTACTTTTTTCTTTTCTTTGTCCTTTTTACAGCAACATGATGTTTAGGTGATCGTTAAATAAAGTACAGAATTGTTTATTATTGGTGTTTTGTCTATTCTTATTTGAGTTAAGCTTTGCATTGCATTCAAAATATCAAAAAACAGGGTTTGTAATGGCATGGTATGTTAATTAGACCATTAGGTTGAACTGAAAGAAACATTGGAATTTGAAAAACATTGAGGTAATATAATAATCACACAATATTAATATTGATAATAAGATAGTTCAATCTGTAATTGTATCTCTTCCATCAGTAATTTTCTTTGGATTAGGCTAGCCTACCACCCACACTCAAAAAATAACTACTGGGTAATTTGTTAGTCAGAGAACACAGTGTGTTTTTTGGAACATGCACTGAGCAGGGAACGCAAATATGTTATTCTGTTATTATTTTGTGTTAATTTATGTGAAAAACTTTAAAAGAAGCGAGACCGTTATATTGCATCCGGAGTCTGAGAATACGGGACTCTGTGTGCAGGTGTTATACGATCTTCCGAACAGCAGGAGACGCTGTCTCGAAAAACGAGGGGCCTGAGAATGCGGGACTCTGGGTGCGGGACTGTAGATGCAGCAGGCTCCGAGTCTGCAGCTTCATAATGTTGCCCACCGGGAAAACGCCCGGTACGCCAGATGGCCAGTCCGCCCCTGCGGAGAAGAGTTGTGGCTGAGGCAAAATCTCACAATAAAATAACAATAAATACATTTGCAACTTACAAGATGTGTTTTATTAACGCCTAGACAGCCTACCCTTACAATAATGCAAATATAATTAAATGACACAATATAGGGCTTGGGCGTCGTGATGTCATTACTTGGCGTGGCGGCCATGTTGATGGCCTCCTTTACCCAATAGTTGCTGTGTCTCATTTCGAAAGGCTGCATCCTCCGGAGGTCGCATTTGAAGGCTGCATGCGTCTGAAGGCTGTCAAGGCTGTCATTTCAAAAAAGTAAGTAGGATACTCCGAATGCGACCTTCAAATGCGCCCTTCTTTTCAGGAATTCGGAGTGTGCATGAGATGTATCCTTCGTTGCTGCAGATAACCCACAATTCTTTGCGTCGCCATTAACAACCCTTACAAAAATAATCTACAGGAATCCTGCAGGAATATTATGCAGATTTCCTACAGGATTTTCAGCTCATTTTCCTGAAGGAATACCTGCAGGAATTTTATGAAGGAAAACATGCAGGAATTTTATGAAGGAAAACATGCAGGAATTACATCCCTGCAGGGTTTCAAAATATAATATTCACAGTTCCTGCAGGACTGTTGTGGATATATATATATATATATATATATATATATATATATATATATATATATATATATATATATATATATATATATATATATATATATATATATATATATATATATATATATATATATATATATATATATATATATATATATGCAATTATACAGGACTTTGCAAGTTGTCTTCTGCAGGATTCATGCAGGGGGAATAACTCCACAACAAACAATGTATTTTCACAAAATAGTTATTTTATTTATTGAAGCTGTCAGAGCAGAGCGAAGTAGAGTCCAATTCACAGCCAAATGTTGCTCTATCAGTCAATGAAGCCTCTACACTGTTTTCCTGAAAAAAAGAAACAAAAAAGATTTTTTTTAAATGTGTGTGTGTGTGTGTGTGTGTGTGTGTGTGTGTGTGTGTGTGTGTGTGTGTGTGTGTGTGTGTGTGTGTGTGTGTGTGTGTGTGTGTGTGTGTGTGTGTGTGTGTGTGTGTGTGTGTGTGTGTGTGTGTGGGTGGACTGGTAATCCCTACGTTATGGGGACAAAATGTCCCCACAAAGATGGCAATATCCGAAATCCTCGTCCTTGTGGGGACATTTGCTGGTCCCCATGAGGAAAACATCTTATAAATCAGACTAAGTGATGTTTTTTGAAAATGTAAAAATGCAGAATGTCTCCTGTGATGGGTAGGTATAGGGGCAGGGGCAGGGGAGTGTGTGTGTGTGTGTGTGTGTGTGTGTGTGTGTGTGTGTGTGTGTGTGTGTGTGTGTGTGTGTGTGTGTGTGTGTGTGTGTGTGTGTGTGTGTGTGTGTGTGTGTGTGTGTGTGTGTGTGTGTGTGTGTGTGTGTGTGTGTGTGTGTGTGTGATGGGTAGGTTTAGGGGCAGGGGCAGTGTAGGGGGATAGAATATACAGTTTATACAGTATAAAAACCATTAAGTCTATGGAAAGTACCCATAAAACATGAAAACCCAACATGTGTGTGTGTGTGTGTGTGTGAGAGAGAGAGAGAGAGAGAGAGAGAGAGAGAGAGAGAGAGAGAGAGAGAGAGAGAGAGAGAGAGAGAGAGAGAGAGAGAGAGAGAGAGAGAGTGTGTGTGAGCATGAGCGTGTGTATTGTGTGTATGACAAACTTTTACCTTACTCGTAACTTGTGCTCATCATTTAACTTTTCTCTTAGTGCTGCCCTGATGAACTTTTTTGGAACATCAGGAAACTTTTTTTGTACTGTGTCTGTAAATGCAATTCCACTTATCATATGTTATAACATTATTAACATTTTGCACTGTAACTGCACCATCATGTTTGCGTAAAGAAAAAAGCAGGACATTTTACTCACCTAGGATCAGCACAACTTTGTCCTGGTCAAGAGCTGGCTTTGCCATAGCGCCTTTGTTAGCATTGCCAGCCCTTCCAGACAGCCCATGTGTGGCCAGCGTCTCTCTCCCAAACACTGCCACTGCCAGATCTTTCACCATGGCAGAACATGATGTGCCCCCCCGTCCACAGCTTGTCAGGACAGCTGAACTAATTCCTAGCCCCTGTGTCTGTCAAGAAAAAAAGTTAGGGACACTATATCTAAAAGCATATAACGTTGACTAACTGTGCAAAAGTGTTAGCCTCGTTAGATTCTTCAACAAAAAAGTGATATATTTTGGTTTAGTGTGCCAGCTGTATTATAGTCAAGTTGATCATACCAAATGTGTATTTTGTTACAAAAGTAAAATGAAACATGAAGAAGTTAACATGCCTTCTACGACTTCTGCACAACACTTTATGTGAATATAGGCTATATAAACAAACTAATATATTTGTATTCACCTTTTCAGGGGGATTCTTCTGGCTTAATCCTTGTGGTTGTTGATTGACAAGAGTGTCCTGGTTCATGCACTTGAGCATTGGAAGAATTTCTTAAAAAATACAAAATAAATGATTACTAACAGACAACCACACTGAGAGATAAATTAATATATAGATGGATAGACAGAAATACATGAAGAAAAAAAGAATACCTTGTTGCAGAGCTATATTAAGTGCTCTTAGATTCTCATTTTCTTTTTTTAATTTCAGAATTTCTTTCTCAAGTCGAGTTTCTCGGCTTGAATGCTCTCCAGCTTGACTCTCCATGCTGTTAATCTCTTGCATTAACATACTATCCTTTCGGTGGATGACCTAAAGATGGACACACAATATTAGTATCTCGTGTCATTAATATTTGTGATTTTAAATAAGCATAATGAAAAATAAAAGTAGCCATTTAAAAGATGTAGGTATTACTTGATGTTTGACCGGAGGCTCATGATCAAATGATGAGGACGTTTTGGGGTGAGATGGGGACTGAGTTGGAGTGTACGTTTTTTTTTTCTTTGCTACTCTTTTTGCATCATTTTGCAAACATGGCTGATTTTTTCTTTTCCCCTCTAGCCTAAACATCCTCCTTCTGAGTGTATCTTTGCTCTCTAAAGGGACAAAAATTAAGTAGGAAATACATATATTCTATATCATGATTAAGTCTTGTTTGCTAAACTTTTACCATCAATATCTATAACTGTGGCTGGGGAACTTTCCTCTTCATAAGCTACATCCACAACATCTCCAGGTTCAAACTTTTTTTTTAGTATGTCCTTTTTAGGGACAATATCATAGGTGGGAGGCTCCTCCTTCCATTCCACCAGAACCCATGTTTTGTTCATTTTCTAAATAAATAAATAATTACATGCATACATATTTACATACATACCATTGAACGAATATAAATACATTTATGTATTATTACAAAAAAATAATAATAAAATATATATATATATATATATATATATATATATATATATATATATATATATATATATATATATATATATATATATATATATATATATATATATATATATATATATTAATCCAAAGGTGTACAAAACTCCAAAGTCTCATCATTCACATTCATCTGTTGCCTTCAGCTGATTGTATCCATGACAACAGTGTTACCTTTAACGCAACCAGCCAGCGACTCACGGTCTTGTCCGGTGCAGTTCATTTATTTCTAATCTAAGGTAACAAAAAGGTACAATGATATCAATTATTAGCAAAAAAAAAAAGGAATGTTTTTTGTTAGCAATAGATAAAGCTAACTTTTTATAGTCATTTTTTTAAAAAAAGTTTTGATATAACGTTAGGCGTTATATGGCTATAATATAATAGGCCTACATTGGCCTATAATGTATCATCGACAGCAAAAAAAAGAAAGAAAAGAAAAACATCTTATGTTTTAGTGTTACAAATACACATTAATTTAGAAATGTATAACAGAACAGTAATTTAAAGCATAATAACGATACAATTATATAATAAAAGGCGGACTTACCTTCACAAGACAAAGTGACAGTTGATGAATGACGTGATGTCACGTGAATCGGCTACGCGAAGCAAGTGAGCGTCAATGAAACACGTCACCTCAGTGAAAAGATTCATTTACCGGTTCATGTAAATTACACAAGCGTCTTTTTCAGGGTGAAAGACAACACGGAGTATTTTACGACCAAACTGTTATTTTCTTTAAAAAAAAAAAAAATAGCCTTCTAAAATAAAACATGTCTTCCTATTAACTAAGTAAATTTGGTCAAATACCCAAATTCGTTATTGTAGTCATTTTTAGGAGATGTTCTCATTTGGATTAAGCTATTTGGGTAATGCAAAAAATATATTCTTTCTTATATTTACAAAGAAATAACACTAACGTGTTTCTTTTTGAAGGATATGGAGTATAAAGTGTACTTAAATGAAGAGGCATCTGTTCCCGCAGCTACAAAAAGGCGATGGACACAGAATATAATAGGTTGCTGAATTCAGAATGCAAATAACTGTATTTTAGGCAATTTGTTTCTTATTGTACAATTACATATTGACTTGCATTAATCAAATAAGCAAGAAGTCTGCTCTTTCTTCTTCTTCAGGAGCAAAAAAGCGAAGATAAGACATGGCTTATTCCCGATATAGTTGAAGTAATTCAGGTTTTAATGTTGGCCTAAAAACATTTTCAGTGATAAATTCATGGCCATTTGTAGTCAGGAAACCATGTCTAAAATGCTCCTGTATGTTTATAATTTCATACTTATAGGAAAACATTTCCAATGATGACAGTGGTGACAATATCAGCAAATCTGACAGGAACTGCCCTGATGCTCATGTGAGAATATATATATATTTTTTCAAAGTTAATCTTCTTTAGAATTGTGTTTCCTTGTTGTCATAAGGTTGGGAATTCTTTGATCCTTTTTCAGCCAGAACATATCAAAATTAAAGAATAAATAAAATAAAACTAGGTTCAAGTACCTGTACATATCTCACAGGAAAACCTTTCTACTGATGAAGAGAATGAGGTCGTCAGCGATGCTGATGAGAACTTTTCAGATGCTGATGTGAGAATGAATTTCTGATCTTTTTTTAAATCCATCGTTTTTTACATACATTTGTAAATATCGGTGTTCATATGGATTTTGTTTTAATGTGCAATAAATGCACAATTTCTGACAGGAAGGCTTTTCTGCTGATGACAAGGGTGATGTTTTTAGCACAGCTGATGAGAACTTTCCACAGACTCATGTGAGAATAAAGTTTAGAATATGTATCTAGTCTATAGCCTCATGGTTTTTTTTTTTTTAAGCACACACTTCTTTATGTGTCAGCTTGTAATTAGTGCAATATTTACTTTCTAGATTGTCAGAAACCACAGTGCAGTTTGTGAGGGAAGCACAGAAGAAAGAGAGGAGTGGAGTGCCAGTGAGGAAAAAATATATCCAAATGCCAAAATCACTAATGAAGAATCTCTGCTGAGTATACTTGCCTACAGCCTCAGGCATACAACATCCAAAGTGGCTTTGAGTGACTTGTTAGATCTTATCAATCTCCACTGTCCTGATTCAACCAATGGTGTTCCAGATAGCTTATACAAGTTCATGAAATCCTTTCACTGTGACACTTTTGAAGTCCAGTATATTTGCCCATCCTGCCAACATTTCTTTGGGAATGAAATCCCCACCCATTGTGCTTCATGCAATGGTACCCCAGGGAACATGGAAAACCTAATCAAATCTGGCTCTGTCTTTATCAAGTTATCTATTTCAGATCAATTAAGAGGTAAATTTCAGGATACAGATTTTTGTCAGTCTTTGAATTACAAATGGTCAAGGACAAAGCGCAACTCACAAAATGTGGAAGACATATTTGATGGCACTATGTACAAATCGATTGATGCACTAAATGACCCAGAATTGGCAAATATTTCAGTGTCATGGAATGTTGATGGTGTTCCAATTTTCAAATCTTCTCCTTTTCATATCTGGCCACTTCAAGTCACAATCAATGAGCTCCCCCCTAATCTGAGGGCAAAGCATGTCATTCTTGGCGGTTTGTGGTTTGGGCCAAGAAAGCCAGAAATGAACTCGTTTCTGCAAGCATTTGTTAATGAATTGCGTAGTCTTGAAAACCAAGGGTTACCTTGTCAGTGGAAAGGTGAAAAATCAGTAGTCCATGTATACAGTTTGCTTTGCATTTGTGATTCAGTGGCTCGTTGTGCTGTACAGAATGTTAAGCAATTTAATGGAGAGCATGGTTGTAACTGGTGTTATCAGAAGGGTGAAGTTGTAGAAAAGGGTAGTGGGTTTACAAGGGTGTATCCTTTGCAGTCAACAGAGCCAGAGCTGAGATCACACAAAAAACACACAAAAGAAGCTCAGCAAGCTGTTGATTCTGGAACATGCATAAATGGTGTAAAAGGTCCATCTCCTCTAATGCTGTTGATGTTTTTTAATATGGTTTCTGGATTTGCATATGATTACATGCATGGCATATTACTTGGTGTTTGTCTCCAGCTGACCACCCTATGGTTTGACTCCAAATACCATACAGAGCCTTGGTACATTGGAAGAGTAATTGAGCAAATTGAAAGAAGGTTACTTGCCATTAAACCACCTACAAGTATAACAAGACCACCCCGTTCAATTTCTTTGCGTAAATATTGGAAAGCTTCGGAATACAGACACTTTCTCTTATTTTACAGCCTTCCCTGTTTGTTCGGCATTTTACCCAGACAATATCTTGACCATTTACTACTTCTAGTACAGGCTACATACATTCTCCTTCAAGATTCAATTTCCCCCCACGACATTGGCAAAGCTGATGGCCTTTTAAAAGCATTTGTGGGCCGTTTTGAGTCTCTGTATGGAAAGTGTCATGTGTCTTATAATGTCCACATACTTGTACATGCAGCAACATCTGTGAAAAATTGGGGTCCTTTATGGAGTCACAGTGCATTCTTATATGAGTCCCAGAATGGACACCTTCAGAAACTCTTTCATGGCACACAAGCTGTACCAGAACAAATTGTTAACATGTTTAACCTTTACCAACATGTACCACGGCTCATTGCTGCTGTATTCAATGATGAACAAACACAGCAAAGCAAAAGCTTTGTTGAAAAAATGTTGGGAGGCACCAAGATTGTGACAAAATGTATTGGTAGTTCTAGCGTGATGTTTCTTGGATGCCCACATGTACGACAGCCAACCCCAAGAGAGTCTCATCTCCTTCAAGAGTCAGGTTTTAGTGCAAATAAAGCTTTCAGTTTTTATTCTAGGGCTGTGGTTAATGGCAAGCGAATTCATTCAAAAAGAGCAAAATCTTTATCCAAAAGAATCAACCATGCAGTTCAAACCAAACATGGGTCTATAGCATTAGTACGATCATTTATAGACGTAGGCAATGCGCAAGGAGAGGGTCATGCCTTCATTGATGTTATGAAAACAACAGGTAATGACATCAGCAAAGACAGAGAATCAGGGATAACAGCAACAGGCATTTTAAAAGAAAGAGGGATTGACTCAGTTGAACTTATCAAATGCACAGATATACATTCAACCTGTGTCTACCTCAAGGACCTACCAGGTCTTGCAAATAATCTTTTGTGCATCCAACCAAATAGATGGGAGTTGGATTAAAAACAAAATAGCTGGATTTGGATTTGCATCTTCATGTTATAAAAGGTAAAAGTGTACATTATACAGACTCATATCTCTTGTATGTTGACATGTCTTGGATATTTTGAAATGATTTAGAGAAATTGTTTTTTTTTTTTAAATATAATTTCCTATCTATTCTAACTCTTAATTTTATTCATTTACTTGTTAAGACTCATTGTTTTTTCTCATTACTGCCAACAGCCAGAACATGATATTATCAAAAATGGTTTCATGAAATGTACTTGAATCTAATTAAATAAAAAATTGTATGAATAAAACTACAGCAACTATATCAGAGTTTTTTTCTTTAGTCTAGACATTATATAGCCTATCCTGAATCCAAAACCTGTAGGTTTTTTTATATTTATTTTTCATTTTTAATTAATTTATTTTTCATTTACAGGGAAAACTCCTGTAAGCAAACATTGTTTCTGTCTGAGGTGCATGGCAGTCCTGCAGGATTTTTTTTTTTTTTTTTAAACTGTACAGCGCAGTATGTGCAGCACTATGTGCAGGACATTCCTACATGTTTTAGAATGAACCCTTCAGTACAACAGAAACATGCAGGAACATTCAACACAAGTGAAAAATCCTGCAGGATTGTAAAATTCCTGCAGGAGTCAGGACTGCTGTGCAGTACAAGTGAAAAACCCTGCAGGATTTTATAATTCCTGCTGGATACCTGCAGAAAAAATGAAAATCCTGCAGGATTGTAAAATTCCTGCAGGACTGCTGTGCAGTACAAGTGAAAATCCCTGCAGGATTTTATAATTCCTGCTGGATACCTGCAAAAAAAATGAAAATCCTGCAGGATTCCTGTAGGTTATTTTTGTAAGGGAACTGTCATGTTTTTTAAATATTATTTGGAAAAAATGGCGCCGCCGGCAGATATAGGGTAGAGTGGGGGAAAACGCCCCCCTGGGGTAAAACGCCCCCCACCTGTTTTTCACAAAATAAGCACTAGAGGGAGTCAAGATATATTTTCACTGTTGCTATGCACTTCGTTGACAACGGGGATAAACAAATCTCCTTGGAGAAGCTGACACCAGCGACGTATTTGAAGAGAAGAGGATTACATGCTAAGTGCTTTAATTTTCAGATATTAGTAAACAAGTGTTTAAGAGAATATTGTTCTGCAGGATATCACAGTGATGTATGATAGATGAATAGTGAAGTCTGTAGTTTGAGAGGAAATGTTATTTATAAGGAATATAATTATATCTTAAAAATTTTTTTTTTTTTTTTAAAGTCATAGCTTGTGGGGTAAAACGCCCCCTACGCTGAGGGGTAAAACGCCCCCCAAAGGGCATAGTTTCTCTCTATCATAATTACTATAACATATTAGATTATGTGAATGGCTACTGAATTAAAGTTTATTTATGTATGTATTTATTTATTTGTTTATTTAGTATTTATTTGTTTATTTATGTATTTATTTATTACAACACATTTGTTTGCATGGCTTAGTTATATAAATATAAATGGTAAAATTGCTGCGAATGGCTAATGAATTAATGTTTATTTATGTATATATTTATTTATTTGTTTATTTATTATTACAACATATTTGTTTGCATGGCTTAGTTATATGTATAAATATAAATGTTAAAATGGCTGTGAATGGCTAATGAATTAATGTTTATTTATTTATTACAACATATTTGTTTGCATGGCTTATATATAAATATAAATGGTAAAAATGTGGATATTTTGGACATTTCTCAAATAAATATTAATATATATACATGTTGATACATTACTTGCCTTTTACTTTGAGAGATTAAAAACTATAGTCTGCTCATTTTGCTGTTCATCTATGAAGCAAACTGGTTGGGAAGAAAGGGGGCATTTTACCCCACCTTGGGGGGCGTTTTACCCCACCGCTGGGGCAAAACACCCCCTATGTACAAAAATATGTTCAGTCAAAATACTAATTAATTATGAAGGCTGTGCAATTTTAATATTTGGTGAATAGTTCCTGCCATAGTCACTCAAAACCGGGATGGCAATTCAAGTCACATTTATGTTTTGTTTCACTGTAATGTCACATTTTCCTTAAGGGGGGCGTTTTCCCCCACTCTACCCTACATGCAAGCGAAGATTTGGTGTTTAAACTTAAGTAGTTTAAAGCTTGTTTTTGTTTTTAAGCTGTATATATACCTCAAATAGATAGTTGTGGTAAACAGGATTACAAGTGTTGTGATTTTTTTTTTTTAAACGTTTAGAACAGTACTTTGCTGTCAAGGCAAAACATTTCATAGTCATTTTCAAGTTATAAATAATTTTCATTCATATAACTGGTGTGAGAGCGCAACTCCACGGTGAACGTGTTGGCATAGCGATACTTCCTGCCTGTGTGTCCTACGGAGGACGTCTCGTTTAATTCTGATTAAGGACTCTCCGTATACCGCATCCTTCATAGGATGTGTCCTCCAGAGGATGCAGCCTTCAAAATTAGTGATGGGTCGTTCGCGAATGAGTCGGCTCTAAGAGCCGGCTCTTTTAGGTGAACGACGGGAGCTGGCTCGCATTTCTGAAGAGCCGACTCTATTTAAAAAAATATATAGCCTATAGAAATTAAATCATTATGTCATAATTAAATAATGAATTTTATTTTATTTACAATAATTGACTAATTCAAAGAACAAAAAAAAATATGATATAGGTCTAAAGGCGAACACATTCGTTTCGACTGTCTGGTCAGCCTCACATTCTGTTCCTGTCAATCATACACAAGGTGTCAACCAATTATACGGCATGAGGGAGGGGCCGAGCCATCACACACACGCGTCGCACACACAGTGTCAACTGTCAAACTCGGAGGAGAGGAGAGGAAAAACAGCTGTGAAAAGTTCAAACAAAAGCAGGAAAATGAGTCGGAAGCACAGCAGCATTTGGAATCATTTTAATGATGTAGACAATGTTAAAGCACAGTGTAGAATTTGCCAAAACAAAATCTCACATAAAGCCGGTTCTACCCACAACCTACACCGGCATATGCGAACTGTGCACCCAACTGTGAAGCTAGCGGAGCTTCGAGAAACTAGCGGTCCTGCTAGTGATGGTGGTGGAGGAGTGACTGGAGCCAGCACCTCTCGTGGAGATGTATCCACTCAGTCAAGTAGGCCTAATCCGCGACCCAAAGCAACACAGTCTTCTATAATGGACCAGTTGCAAATGCAAATGTTTAATAGTATTATTTTTTCATAAATCAATGCATTTTTAAAGAAATTGTGAGACGTTGTGAGTATTATTATTTAATTTAATCTTTTAATTAGAATTGTTTTCACACCTATCATAGACAAAACATTAAAAAAAATTAAAGAGCCGTTTGTGAGCCAAAAGAGCCGGCTCTTTTCAGTGAGCTGAGTCAAACGAGCCGACTCACGAAAAAGAGCCGGATTGCCCATCACTATTCAAAATTAAATGAAATGAGACACAGCCAAGCTGCGTCCCAATTCGCCTACTTATACTACGTCCTAAAAGTATGTACTCTTTTTGTGAAGAAAAAGTACATACTTTTGAGTGTGTAGCAGAAGAGTATGCAAGCTTTGGGACATACTACTTCGTCATCTTTAACGGACTCTGTTACGTGCGTCCCGTCACCGTTTAAACTGCCCAGTCAATCATCGTCACAGTTCAAATCCTCCACTTTCAATTTAATTTCCTACCGTATCGGAGAGAAATGTAGTCGCTCGTTGATCTGCCTTTCGTGGGTCTTTAATGCAGAGACTCCTCTCATGTGTTTGCAAAGTTAATGGCCAAACGTATCATTACAAAAGTTCTCAATGCTGCTGAAGGAGAAATATAATGTGGATAACATTGAATAAATATCTTTTCATCAGGTTAAATACTGATAATTACTCACTCAAACCACTTTTTTCTAATCCTCTCCACTTAACCGTCAGACTCGCGTAACCGTCATGTTTGTAGTTTTTTAAACACTTTTTATCCGCGTTTGTAGTTCTAATCGAATCCTCGTCCATCTCGCAATGGGTTGTGGGCAATATCAGCCGTTAGAGTGCGCATCGATCTGCACTTCGGATTCTGACCGGAAATAGTAAACCATCCGGGAATCTTTGGAATACTTTTTTCAACATACTAAGATTTGGGACATACTAATTCTTTTTTCGAATACTATTTAGTACGGATAGTGTGCGAATTGGGACGCAGCACTAGTGTCTGGCTGCAGACAAGACGAGATGCACTCTCAGCCGCGCATGCGCACTAAACGAGATGCACTCTCAGCCGCGCATGCGCACTAAACGAGATGCACTCTCAGCCGCGCATGCACACTAAACGAGATTCACTCGTATTAAGACCGTAGATTACACATGCACTTGATGCCGCGCATAAATTAATTATATATATATATTTTACACTACCGCGCAAAAGTGTTTGATCAGTAAGATTTTCATTTATTTGATTTTTAATGTTTTTGCTTATCAAGGCTGAATTTATTTGATGAAAAGTACAGATGCAAAAAATACAGTATTGTGAAATATTGCGATTCAAAATAAGTTTTGTATTGTAATACGTTTTTAAAATGTATGTCATGCAAAGCTGAACTTTCATCATCCATTAATCCAGTTTTCAGTGTCACATGATTAGTCAGAAATCTAATACTGATTAATCATCAATGTTAGAAACAACTTATTTTTACAGCCTGTTAGAATTTTATTCTAAAGATTCTGTGAAAAATAAAACAAACAGAATTTATTCAATATTAAATTCTTAAACGTCTAAAAAACGTACACATTTTAACAAATGAACACATATCCTGAAAACAAATATTTTTTTCAGTATTTTAATAAAATAGAAAACTGATATTTAAAATTATAATATTTCAGAGTTTTCCTGTATTTAAAAAAAAAAAAATATATGGCATACATGACCATAAACTTTTAAAACATAAAATAAAATTATATATATTAAATATTTAGCTGCTTAAGTTCGGTATATATGTATGTACATAAGATTATTAAGATGTACATCTCAAAATATTGAGAAAAATCACCTTTAAAGATGTCCAAATTAACTTTATAATGAATTAAATCATAGCTTAACAAGCCAGTCACATTGCTACTGCTACGGTCACATTCAATGTTAATATACTTCCAAATAAACCATCATTTTCTTTTCTTTTTTTAAACACAGCAGTTGGTCGTGGTTGAGTTTTGTAAATTATTTTACTTATACATATATATAGAGAGAGATAGATGTACAAAAACATTACATAAAAAAACAAAAACAAATGGACAATGTTTTGTTTGTTTAATTTTGTATGCGAGAAAAGATTGGTGCGAGGTGCATGTGGTCCACCATATTATCTACAAATGTATGCATGTCCTGCACAACTGTTAAGATAAACATCAGTGGCTCTACAAGATCGTCCTCTATAAACTCTGCACTGCAGTACTGTTCCAAGGCCTCAATGGCTTCCTCATCCTCCATGCACAGTAGCCTATACGAGGAAGCTGAACTGAGCCAAGAAGATTGCCAGAGTTCTCCAAGCACCACTGACTGGCAATCTTAAGATTCGCCATGATACGCGCCTAAGAAAAAAAACAATTCAAAAGAGGAAAATTAAAAATATGCTGAACAATAATGGCTGCAACCCCTCTAATAAAACCTACTTTTCATGGAGCCACCTGCTTCTCCGATGTAGACTCAGGGGTGAAACCATTTGTTTCATCTTCCTAAAAAACATGAAGATTGAATTCGAACCTTTTTAAAAAGTAACTGATACTTTTTCTGAGGAGCTGCAACAAAGTAAAAGGTACGAGTTACCTGTACATGGAAAGGCTTTTCCTGTTAGTGGAAAAAATACAGCACAAGTTTAGCTATGATAACATGCCATTTTTAACCTCATTATTTCCAAGTATATGTTTTTACCTGAGAGATTTGATCAAACTTCCTCTTTGGCAACCTAAATACAGGCTGCTGATCGCCTCTTAGGAAGGCTTTGCACTCTTCTGCATAATGGGCAATTTTCCATGTCTGGAAAATAGAGATTAAAGATTGAATATTGCATAGTTCCTTATTCATGAAAGCTTTAAGTATTCAGAGGCCAAAAAACAAACTTTACCAATCCAGTCCGAAGTTCTCCATTAACATGATGCACCACCATTTCCTCAGCTCTGCCATGTCCAGCTGCTCAGTATCTAGAAATTATAAACAGGATACAAATGAGAAAAAAAATAACATTTAAACAAAAGTTATATTTGACCAAGACTAAATACCCATAATATGGCTGTTCAAGACATTTTTTCAAATTGCACTCATACTCGCTACCTTATTATTTGGTTGTTCAGAAGATAAACACTAAGCATCTTGAATGTTAAATAAAAAAACTAAATGGATGATACACAGACAATGGGCCCTATTTTAACGATCTGAAACACAAGTGTCAAAGCGTGAAGCGCAAGTAACTTTGTGGGCGGGTCTCAGCGCTGTTGCTATTTTCCCGGCGGGATAAATGGCTCTTGCGCCCGGCGCAAATCTAAAATGGGTTGGTCTGAAGTAGCTTCATTATTCATAGGTGTGGTTTGGGCGTAACGTGAATAAACCAATCCGAGCGTCATCCAACATTCCCTTTAAAAGCAGGTGCGCAAGTTCCATTATGGATTGCTATTATTATGGCGTATTTACCAGGCGCACACCAGGAGCGGTTCACAGCCGAGGAGACTGATGTTCTTGTAAGAGCAGTGAAAGACAGAGAAGTGAAGTTGTAATGTTGTACATTATGGTAAAGGTGATTTCACAGTCTTTTTTTTTTTCAGTCTTTCAGTTTTTTCAGTTTTTCAGTCGATTTTTGTTCCTGGTTCTTGACGGACAAACCAATTTGTCAGATGTCCTTATATACATATATGTCTTGCAACTATTGGGCAAACAGGTCTTATCCTTAATTATTACAATTAGCCTGAATCATTTGTAAGCTAGATTTATGCCTATTTTTTCACATCTTCGTGGCACACCACAATGATTTCCCTCATCTCATGTGTTAATATTTTTTTAGTGTAACAATTTATGATTTGCAAAAATAACTGTTGCATCTGTGTAGATTACATGAGCAAAGTGTATGCGCGTTGTGCACGCTATACATTATGGTCAAGCATGCGCCCTTAAAATAGCATAATGAACAACGCGCAACGCGCCACTGACTTTAGACTAGGTTTTTTCTGGTCAGTGGCGCAATTGTTTAATGGAACAGCAAAATAGCACCAGGGATTGTTTGCGCCGGAACACGCCTCCTTTTTTGCGCTGAACCGCCCAGGTAGCGCAAGTTCATTCACTAGTTTAGCGACGTGCTTCTGTGGAGGGAAAAGCGCGCTTTGCGCGGGTGCAAAATAGGAATGACACATGCGTCGGTGTACAAAGTCAATTGCGCTGGGTGCAAGATAGGGCCCAATGAGTTTGATAGTGTATGTGAGAGAGTTAATAGTATGTTTGTGAATGAGTTTGGGTCAAAGCTTTGATTAGTGTGTGAGAAATAGTATAGTAGTGAATGAGAGAGTTTGATAGCATCCATGAAAATCTTTGATAGAGTGAGAGGCGTTTGAGAGAGTTTGATAGTGTGCACAATGTGGCATAATGAGCTGAAAGCCCATTTGTATTCTAAGTTATGTGACGTCATTAAGCTGCGCGTGTATTTAGGCTCGTTGCGCGTCTTCTGTGAATCCTCGCCTGTTTGCTTCATGCTGCACGCTGGGCGCTGCTGTGATCGCTTCCAGCGCGTTATTTGGGAACCCTTGCCTGTTTGCTGTACGCTGCTGTGACTGCTATCAGCACGCCGTTGTGGACCCTCGTCTGTTTGCTTCTCGCTGTGACCGTTCTGGGCGGACAATCTCATTTCGTTTCATTATGAACGTGGTTTTGGCTTCACTCGGATGGCTGTTGTGCGGGCGTCTGTGGACTTCAGGTGCGGGTATGATATGGTTTAACTTATTGTCAATGCCTGGTTAGAAATGTAGCAACTGGTTAGAGAGCAACTCTCCTGCATTTTTGCTTTGTTAGTTCGTGAGTTGGCGTGAATGACGACTGTAAACTATTGAGGGGATGTCCTTTTGAGTGCCTGGCTTCGTAGCTACGGTAGGTCACCATCTGATTTCTCCTTTTAAATTATATATATATATATTGTCCTAATCATCTCTGTGAATTTCAGGAGAACTGCAGTTTGTGCAGTCATCGCTGTTTTGTCATAGGCCAATTGAGACGGCTGTGATACAATGTTCTGATTCTGCTGTACTGTATTACATCTTTATATATTCTGCTCACACACATCCTTAGTGGATGCTTTGCCCATATTAAGACCTCAAATTATTGTTTTTTTCTTTGTTGCTGTTTTGTATGAGTAATTTATGCTTTCATAAGTGTGGGTCTCCTTTCTTTTGTGTAAATATAATATTTGTGAATTGATTTACTTTATATATTGGTTATTCATTTGAAGTTGTTGATTTATGTGTAAAACATAAAAATTCTTTTTTTGTTTGTTGATTTCTGGGGAAAGACTGGTTAAATTTGTTTATTTTCATTATTTCCTTATTTGATTGGGCCTATTAAGGTTGAATGCCAAGGCCTGTAGGTGGGTGAGTCGTTGCCATCCACCTGTTTAGTTTGTATAACCTTTTCTTTAACTATCTTCTTTTGTGTGGAGTGTGTTTGTTTTAGGAGCTGCGTCCTTTGCCCGGAAGTTGATTGTTTCCCTCCTATCCTTGGTGGTGGTGTCTACAACGATTGCTGTGGCTGATATTTTCACTGGGGCGCTTGTGCTGTGAGAGTGAGTGTGTAGTGTGTATGAGGGGAACATGCATATCTCTTGCAAGGCCGCAGCTTCTTTTCTGTGAACATTGTCATTGACTGCTTGATACTTGTCTTATTTTGTATATGGGTTTTACTATAGATTATAATAAACTTTTGTAATTTTGTACAAATGCCTGTGTCTCCATACTCTTATCCTTAGTGGGGAACCTGTGCGCGGATAGTATTCTCTGGGTGAAATTCCCAGGGTGGCGTAGTCTAAACTAGAACATATAACATATATAGCGTCCTTTGCCCTTGTGGTTGCCACAACAAGAAGATGTTTGAAATAGGTCTTCTCTTTTGCTTATTAGTACCCTTTTTGAAGTGCTTCAAAAAGACAACAACAAAAAAAACTTATCACACTCATCTTACCTTGGAAAAAGATTCCATTTTTTTATATGGACTTTCCAGTGAGCCTGAACTTTCTTTTCAGTCATTGGCATCAATGAAGGGCACAGGGGGCAATGCTACAATTTGCAACAAGATGTGCATTTTGGTATCAGCTGATTTACACCTTCTATGACTATTGATTGATGCATCTGTAAGCATAAATTGAAGAGACAGAAATGAAAATAATTATTGTCTTGTGTATAATATTATTTGAATGTTTGTTTTCTGTTTTATAGTATCTCACGATTTGAATAACCATTTTTAACAAAATTACCCTTTTATTTAATCTTTATTTTAAATAATTTTAAGTAACACCTCGTCTAAACAACAATTACACACAGCATGTCACCTGCAAACTTCTATCACTTTTCAAAACAACAGACCCAAACAAGAGACAGTAAAATTCAGTACATTTGTTCAATGCCTAAACAAAATGAATTTAGATCTTCAACTTACTGGATGAAGAAGAGGGCTCGGGCGTATGACGTCATTACTTTGCGTGGCGGCCATGTTGATGGCCTCATTTGCTGCTACTCGGACTACTGCGCACTGCTTATAGACGTGCTCCCTCTCAGTCGTGTGTCTTAATTTGGCGTTATTATTGTAAACCATGGTAATCCGTTGCTGTATTGTGGGGTGTAACACTAGATAACATAATCGCCATGGGAAAAAGTTCGAAAATGGATTAACTTTCCACCTCTTTCCTGCTTGGAGACGCAACCACGGAGACCAAGTATCCGAGGTAACGAGTCGTCGGCTCGCTTGGATCGCGCTTGTAAGACAAACTGTTACCTGGGGATATGGTGTTGGCTGATCGCGGCTTTGACATAAAGGACAGTGTGGGACTTATGTGTGCCGAGGTAAAGATCCCTGCTTTCACAAAAGAACGCTGTCAGCTGGATGCAAGAGATGTGGGGAGCACAAGAAAAAATGCCCACCTCCGAATTCACGTGGAAAGGGTGATTGTAACCGTCCGCAACAAATACACTATTTTGTCAGATAAAGTTCCGATTCACATGGTGTTGCCAAGCAAGGTCGAAGACATGACATTCCTCTATAAGATTGTGTAACGTTATGTATGTTGTGCTCTGACAAACATGAGCCCTAGCGTTGAAATAAAATAAATGTGCATTAAATACAGCCATTAGTGTCTGTTGCATCCATACCCACAATCTTCAAAATAAATATACTTAAATCAATATAATGTGCAAAAGCAAGAAGTGTCACACAATCGCAATAACCGTATAATGTGCAAAAGCAAGAAGTGTCACACAATCAGATATTTTTCAGTGTTTATTTGCAAGTAGTGCAACCCGAGAACACAGAACGGTGCAGAATGCTTTCAAGGTAAAAGGTTAACGTTACACAGGCTTCATGGTCTGCAGCTCCTGAACCCATCCATTTGTGAACTGCAAATTTCATATGAATCCAAACCGTTAATAGTTCCAATTTTGTCCATATACCGGTCCCTGGCTTCCCTATTTAACGTATCCCGGTAAATTCCACATCCTTTTCGGGATTTTAACATAGTTTTTCTTTCTCCCAACTCTGCTTCTCCTCGTTCGATTTGCTGTATGTTTACATTCGCGAGGCCATCAACATGGCCGCCACGTCCCAGAATGCAACGCAGCGCCCGAGCCCTATTGGTACCCAATAAGCACGGCAGGATCCATCAGACAGATATAAGCACAGTTTCGTTTACATTATCTAATAGATTAAACAACTATTTTACATCATCGTCTATGAATGAGGTAAATATACTTACATCAATTATTTAATGTTCGTCGACTCCTCTAAACACGTGCATAACGTCACACATGTGGGATATACCAGATAATAATCAGGATACTTTTCTATAACATTTACCAAATAATGAACAACTATTTTAATTTAAATTAATCTTGTACGAATTGCATAAATATACTTACACGTAGCCTGTAGGTGCGTCCGATAGCGCAAGTATCTGAGTGTCCACGAGCAGCTGATGAGAACGCTTGTAGAACTGCGTACGCATGCGTGATTGAAAACACATGTGTCGGACTGCGCAAGTGCGGCTGAGACTGCATGTATCTGAGTGCGCATGCGTGTCTGAGAGTGCATGTGTCGGACTGCGCATGCGTGTCTGAGAGTGCATGTGTCGGACTGCGCATGCGTGTCTGAGAGTGCATGTCTGCAGCCAGACCCTTCTCCCTTTACTGCTACTCGGACTACTACGCACTGTTTATAGACGTACTCCCTCTCAGTTGTGTGTCTTAATTTGATTAATTTGGCGTCGAAAATGGATTAACTTTCCACCACTTTCCTGCTTGGAGGCGCAACCACGGAGACCAAGTATCCGAGGTAACAAAGAGTCGTCGGCTTTCACAAAAGGATGCTGTCAGCTGGATGCAAGAGATGTGGAGAGCACAAGAAAGAATGCCCACCTCCGAGTTCACGTGGAAAGGGTGATTGGAACCGTCCGCAACAAGTACACTATTTTGTCAGATAAAGTACCGATTCACATGGTGTTGCCAAGCAAGGACGAAGACATGACATTCCTCGATAAGATTGTTTCTGTATGTTGTGCTCTGACAAACATGAGCCCTAGTGTTGTGTTGAAATAAATGTGCAATCCATACCCACAATCTTCACAACAAATATACTTAAATTAAATGCATGTGTCTTATAAACAAGACGCAATAACAGTATAATGTGCAAAAGCAAGAAGTGCCACAAAATCAGATGATTTTCAGTGTTTATTTGCAAGTAGTGCAACCTGAGAACACAGAACGGTGCAGAATGCTTCAAGGTAAAAGGTTAACGTTACGTTACATAGGCTTCATGATCTGCAGCTCTTGAACCCATCCATTTGTGAACTGCACATTTCATATGGATCCAAACCGTTAATAGTTCCGCTTTTGTCCATATACCGGTCCCTGGCTTCCCTATTTAACGTATCCCGGTAAATTCCACATCCTTTTCGCGATTTTAACATAGTTTTTCTTTCTCCCAACTCTGCTTCTCCTCGTTCGATTTGCTGTATGTTTACATTTGCGAGGCCATCAACATGGCCGCCACGTCCCAGAATGCAACGCGGCGCCCAAGCCCTATTGATGTGCGCATGCCCAGCGTCCGTAGTTGTATCCCTTTCTAGTCTTTCCCTTGCGGGACGTGGTGTGATGACATCACCGTTTCACAAAATATCTGGATTAGCTGTAGCCTACACACAAAAACGCAAGTTGGGCCTATGTCGTTTTCAGATTTATCCACTCTGGGCCCGGTTTCCCAATAACGATGTATCAGCTTTAAAGAGCACGTTCTACGAGCAAAGTTTTCCAGATTACGATCGATCTTCGCACTTTTCTACGAGCGATATTACGAACGTTCGTGTTGCTTTCACGTGTGTTTCACAAACACGCACGATCGCACGCAGCTGTGCTTTAAGTGCTGTCCGTTTGTCAAGTGCTGGAAAGTCACCTTATAGAATGGCTCGCAGTTGTAGCACAAGCTTGTATTTCTTAATGTTTAGCTAATTATCATTTGCCATGAGGTCAAAAATCTATGTAAGCACATAGTTTAGACATAGGTGGAGAAAAAAAAATGGCTGAATCAAAACAAAAAACAAAAATTAAAAAAAAGGAAACTAATGTTATTTTACAGGTGGAGCTAAACAAACAATTTTGTAAGACATTTTATTCTTTAGGATAAACCCATCGAGATGAATCACCTTGTTTTCAAGGGGGTCCTAAGATTTTGCTCACAGGAGCAATCAGGTTCACCTCTCATTGGCAGACACCTACCATCTCCCAGTCCTCCCAACAGCCTACCCATGACCTCCATCTTCAATTGTCAGACAACAACACCTTTGAGAATTAGCTTTGAGAATGTCTGTGGTTATAGTCAGGACTTAGTGCAGCTGGAGAGGGATAAATGTCCTAAAAGACATCAGAAAATGTCTTAGAGATGCCAATGAGAGGGACATCAACTTTCAGCAGCAGCTCACAGACCTCAAGAAGGCCAAGCTGGCTTTAGAAGACAGGAGACTGGCACTAGAGGAGATGAGGTTTGCAAGGCCCTCCATTTTGGTGCCAATTATCTTCCCAGATGATTCAGGTAATATTGTTTAATGTTGGTTAATCATGACTATCATGTTTTAATAATCTCTTGTGCAACATGAAATATGTAGGGTCTTAGGGTTACATATATATTTAAATAAAAAATTAGCTCAATAGGGAATTGTGGGTATTAATATTTAGGGATTTATGATCAATCATAACGGGTTATAATCTAATCACAAATCTCCAAAATCACCCAAAATGGGAATACCTAACCTCGGTATTTATGCAATATATAATATATATATATATAGTTAACAACAATTTATTGTAATTAACTACAGATATATCTATATTAAATAATCACAGAATAACCTCTAGGGAGCTGATTCAAAATTCCTCTCCGTTCCGTTTAAAGAACGAGCTGTAATTCTTTATCCACTCACTAGGTCTATTCTTCCTACCCAATTTTCGGGAAGTTTATCCCTCTGGCCACAAAGGACAAACTTTCCGAGTTATGGTATTAATTAAAGCATTCAACGATGCTTATAAGAGCTCGTAGCTTAGATCTGACATTAAAGGGACTCATGTTCTGTGAGCAAAACAATGACAATCAAAACGTGGATATCATGGTTTTAATAAAGATTAATACTATGATTACATATGACTAAATAAAGAATACGTGTATTTACAGAATAGTGGAAAGAGGAGAAGGGAAAGGATGAGGAGGAGGGAAGAGGAGAAGGGAAAGGAAGAAGGGTTTGATCGTGTCCGATCCGACACCTTTTCCAGACATAACCACTAGAGCCAGCAAGAACCATATCACCTTAAACAGGGGTACAATCTTAAAACGCATCTAAATTTCGGTAGAATTGATACTTGCATGGTTTCTTGGTGTTGTGTAAAGCAAGATGCGTGCGTTGTCGTTTCTCAGAGTGTTCATGCGCTGAAGCGCTCTCTCCGTTGGGTTCTTCCAGTTCTTCGTTGGTCCGCGGGACTTTTAAAGGTGTTTGGGAAGGGAGCGTCTTGGAAGGGAAAGTTCATCTCGTCCAGCTAAGTTTCTCGTCTGGTGGAACGCGCGGCTGACTGCGTCGCGGAGCACGTCGATCTTCAAAGGAAACAACAGCTTGGCTGGACCGCGCCGGCTCGCAGGTCGAAGCCCGCGAGCCGCGCTGATGAGATGGGAGGAAAAGGAAATTTGTCTCGTCGGGGTCCTTGCAGGTTGACTGAGCACCGATATGCTAGTGTTACTGTCTTTTGAAATCCATTAAACTACGCCCATTTTCCCTGCGGCGACCAATCGTTGGTGTGAATTTCAGGCGGGAGAGAGTTTCTTTGTTCGGACTTTATTACTCAATGGAATGTTGTTGCTGGAAGCCAGAACTAGTAAAGTTTCACTCCCAAAAGGACTCACATATTAGCGGTACATCTCATAATCATATACTTTGTACCATTGACTAAGACACAGAAAAAGGAACATTTAGACATCAAACATGCCTTGGTTTACAGACATGAAGGCAGTGCATCTTCTATACAGAGCAATTTGGAGCGTTTAAGATAGTTCTTACATCACGTAAGCATAAGAAATATAGGGAGCAGGCATACACTTAAGAAATCCTCATATATGTAATTTCTGGGATAGCTTAATTAAAGGCTAAATAGAGGGGAATGCTTGTGTGTGTGTGTGTGTGTGTGTGTATGTGTGTATTAGAGTCACACGACCCCCCGGCCGTCCCAGACTGAAGGGTGAGGGAACTGTCCTGGCTGATTAGAATCTGATTGAAGGTCAGAAAGGGCCATCAAGTCTCCTCTGTTCACACTCGAACTGGTCGTTAAACAGTCGGAGGCGCCATTTGTCCCAGCCAGGTTGGAGCCAGTGGGGCAGAAATTTAATTTATATGCAGAGCTGTTTGGAGGAAAGCATCTCTGATCACTTTGATCCTAGTTGAGAGACACTCCAGACGCTACAAATATTATTTTCCGTTATGTAGTTAGGACTTATTCCATTATGCAATGTCTTTTGCAAATCCTAGGGAACAAACAACAAACTCAAATCATTTAGATTCAATGGTTTGATGTCCTTGTGTTTGTTGAACCACTCAAAGACTAAGGCTCCATGAAATACTGCAGTAGAAGTATTCTTAAGTGTTTTAAATAGCTATTTGTAGTACTGTAAATAAGCATATACCCCTATTAATGTCCATATACAGCAGTGCATGTTCAGTCATGTAGTTTTTATTGTAAGTCGGGTTCGTTGACTTTGCGTGACCAACACTCAAAAGGACGAAATAAATCACCGGAGAGAAGCAGTTTGTAAACAATCGTCTCTTTACTCACTCTCGTGCTCCCCGCCGAGAAAAACAACACCAACTTCCAGTTCAGCCAATCAGAAAACACAAAGGTGAATGCTGAAGTAAATCAAGTTTTTAACAAGAACACAGATTCCAGACTTTAACCCTTTGTCTCCCTTTTATACATAAATCTCCCAATTATATAATATACTAATATATAACTTCATCCTTACATTTCTTCCCCCACCCACTTAGGAAACGTCCCCGTTTCTGTACAATTACATCCATTGAACAGGGCAAGGAAATGCTAAGGAACCAGAAAAAAAAAAATAATAATTATATATATATATAAATATATATATATATATATATATATATATATATATATATATATATATATATATATATATATATATATATATATATATATATATATATATATATATATATATATATCAGTGGCGGCTACTGGTCTGTCAGAGAGGGGAAGCTCATTTTCGGCCTACATCATAAAATTGTCTATTTATTTAAAAGTAAATTCTGCCCTACGTTCCTTTTCAAGAAAATGATCTGTGACCCTGTCGTACCAACTAGGAGTCTTTTCAAGTCACTTGACCAGTGTCCTCTCAATGGCCAGCAGAGCTAGGCTGCTTAAACGGCTTTGGCCCATTGTGTTTCGGGTGTAGGACTTGAGTCGCTTTAAACAGGAGAAGCTCCTTTCTACACCTGCAGATGTAGCTCCAATTGTTGCCACTAATGAGAACAGTTTGTAAAGCTGAGGCATTGCACTGTCCAACTCCATGTCTTTAAGGAACACCAAGTAGCTAATCACACAGCTTTCCCCTGTTACCCTGAAAGTCCTGATCTGAATACAGGACTTGAAGTTCTACTAACGTTATATGAATGAATGAATGAATGAATGAATGAAGGAATGAATGAATGAACGATCTAAAAAAAAATATTAAACTCTGTAAAACTGAAACAAGGAATGTGGTGTATAATTGTGTGAAATGTATGATGAAAATCAAGCAATTTCGCCAAGCAAATATCAAAGAAATAGGTTGCAGCAGTTTTTATTTCGACTGAACTTGAGAAATCCGCGATGGGACTGAGCACGAATAGCTTCAGTGATTCCTTATAGTACAGAATCGCTGTCAGTCAAAAGGAGATGCAGTCTTTTGACAGACCCTCCAATCATCACGCAGAAGCTCGGAGTCCGGGCCAGCCCACTCCCCATTCACCCCCAGAGACGCTGAGCGTCCGTGGGCGGGACATAATCGCAGCGTTTATCCAATGACCGTCTAGTTTCGAAGCGCTGAAAAAAACCGTTCAAAGCAGCCCCATTGAAGTCAATGGACGCTGGGCTTCAATAGGGAAATGCACTGTGACGCTGCGGGAATGTATGAGAAGGAAATCGAGTCAGCCGACCTGCTATATGTAACTGATTCTGAACGAACTCGTCTTTGAGATGAACGTTTTCTAACGCATTTTTAGTCAATAAAATATTAATACAATAGTACATATTTGACCATTAATTTTGTGACATTATAAGGGAAGCCGAGCTTCCCTTGCAGTCTTAAAGAAATCGCCACTGATATATATATATATATATATATATATATATATATATATATATATATATATATATATATATATATATATATATGTAAACCATACCAGAATGACAGGCATTTAGACACATTTATGTCAACACATAGTCCTTTAAATACCCAGGCAGTTTAACCTGCCGTCGACCTAGGCCTGTAGCCGGCCCAGAACTTGAACTCTGAATAACAGGGGGGCTTAGAGGCAACTGGTCTGCCAGGAAAGGGGAAGGTCCAGGAGAAAGTGGCGTCTGTGGCAGGATGGGGTCCTTAGACGTTCCTTTAGCTGTGCACAGAGCAAGTTGTGAGGGCTTGAATGGCAAGGCACCGGATAGAGCAGTCAAGGATGGGGAAGGATGGAGAATAAAGGGGGCATGTTGTTTCTCTTTTTGAAGGACAGGTGCACAGTACGGTCTCAGTCGGTTATAATGGACAATTTGACATTTGTCTGCTTCGTCTAAAAGATAATGTATTCTGTAAGTGACACCCACATCACCCTCTGACTCCAAACAGTCCACAATTTCAAATGGCCCTTTCCAGTGAGGAGCAAGTTTCTGCCTGGTTGTTGTAGGGTCATGCAACCACACAAAGTCTCCTTGTTGATAAGGAGTAAACTTCAGACCCTTATCATAGTGTCGCTTTTGCTGATGATATGCATGTTCCCTATTTTGGGCTGCCGCAGTGAATACATCATGAATCTTGCACATCAGGTCCGCGGCATAATCCGCTGGCGAATTGGATTGAGAATGTGGTACACAATTTGGCACCAGCAGGTTAGTCGGTAATCTGGCTTCTCTACCATGTGTAAGGAAAAAGGGAGTAAAGCCAGTCGACGAATGGGGACTAGTATTGTACGCTAAAGTCACTTGGCTAAGATAATCATCCCACTCCCCTTTTGCTGCTGCAAGATCTTGGCCAGCTGATCAATGAGGATTCGATTAAAGCGTTCAACCATACCATCACATTGTGGATGGTATGGGCTGGTTCTGGTCTTATGAATGCCCAACATTTGACAGAGATGTTTAACAAGGTCTGACTCAAATTGCCGTCCTTGGTCTGTATGTAAAACCTCTGGAATGCCATGCTCACAGACGAAATTTTCAAAAAGACACTTAGCCACTGTTGTAGCCTTCTGGTCTGGAATAGCATAAAGGTTAACATATTTGGAAAAATAGTCTTGAACAACAAGAACATACCTGTTTCCTCGACTTGTAACAGGAAGTTCAAGAATATCTGTGGCCACTTTCTGAAATGGTGCTGTCGCTACCACTGTTTTCCTAGGTGCTTTTTTTCCAGGGATTGGAGTGCGTCGGGCATCACAAGGAACGCACTTTTTACACCACTCGCTTATATCCCGGGACATGAAAGGCCAGAAGCAGAGCTGTTGTGCCTGTTGCAAGACTTTTCCGGCTGATAGATGACCTGCAATAGGGTTGCCATGGAGGGACTGAAGGACTTGTTCCCTTAAGGTTTGGGGTACAATGACCTGAAAAATTACAGATTTGGTGACTGGACTAACAATTTTACGACAGAGGAGACCATTGTGCAGGGTTAACCTGAAGAATTCTTTCCACAAAGTTCTCTCCTCAAGCGACCGCCTGTTCATCTTCCTATATGATGGTTTGCGGCATCTGAGCTTCCAACTCACCACTTCCTTTAAGACTGGATCTTGTTGTTGCTGCTCTTTGAAACTCGCTTCAGATGTTGCCAACTGATGAATGAAAGAGGAGGTTCTCTCGATTTCTTGCTCACCACACGCAGTTGATGTTGGTAAATCATGGCTCAGATCGACTGCCTGAATCTGGTCTTTCGATCTCTGCATAGTTGATAACTGACAGTTGCCCTCATTTGACAGTGGTGCGCTAATATCAGGCTTATCAGATGAAGAGGCTGTGTTTGCAAGTTCTGAGCCTGATTCTTGACGACGTGACAGGGCGTCAGCATTGGCGTGACTTTGTCCTTTTCTGTGTGTAATCGTCCATTCAAATGGATCCAATTCAAGGGCCCAGCGGGCTCGTCGACCAGTGCGATCACTGTCAATTGGGATTTTCCTCAAGCCCAAAAGGGGTTTGTGGTCCGTAATGATTAAGAAGGGCTGTTTGTACAAATAGTGGCGGAAATGTCTGACAGCCCACACAATGGCCCAAAGTTCTCTATCGTACGTAGACCACTTCTTTTCAGCTTTTGTGAGGACATGGCTGGCATAAGCTACCACTGTTTCTTGAGTCCCTTTTTCCTGGGCGAGCACAGCTCCTATAGCCGATGCAGAGGCGTCTGTATACAACTGGAACGGCCGGTGAAAATCTGGGAAAGAGACAATAGGTGGATGAGACAGGGCATGTTTCAAATAGGCAAATGCCTCCAGACATTCAGCAGTCCAATGGAACCCAACATTTTTCTCTGTCAGTCTATGGAGAGGGACTGCATGGTGAGCAAAGTTCTTAATGAACTTCCTATAGTAGGAGCACAATCCTAAGAATGCCCTCACTTCAGTAGGTGAGCATGGGATAGGCCAGTCCTGAACACTCTGGACATTTCTTGCATCAGGTTGGACCCCATCTTTAGATACAATGTGACCCAAGAACTGAACCTCACTCTTAGCAAGTGAACATTTGGAAGGATTGAGCTTTAACCCACAGGATTTTAATCTGGAAAAAATTTCCTCCAAATGCTGAAGATGATCATTAAAAGTCTGGCTGAAAATTAAGACATCATCCAAATACACCAAGCAAGTTTTCCAAGGCAGCCCACGAAGGACCATCTCCATTAACCTTTGAAAAGTTGCTGGAGCATTGGTCAGACCCATGGGCATAACTTTAAAATGGTACAGCCCACTACCTGTGGTGAAAGCCGTTTTTTCACGATCTTCTTTTGCCAATTCCACTTGCCAATAACCATGCTGCAGGTCTATTGTGGAGAACCAAGCAGATCCTGATAAAGCATCTAATGCATCGTCGACTCTTGGAAGGGGATGAGAGTCTTTTATGGTTACAGCATTGAGTTTTCTGTAATCTAGGCAGAATCGCCATGTGCCATCCCGCTTACGCACCAAAACTATGGGCGCTGCCCAGGGGCTATAACTCTCTTCAATGACATCCGCTTTCAAAAGCTTTGTCACTTGCTGCTGTATCTCTTGTCTTTGATCGGGTGTTACACGATAGGGCCTTTGTTTGATCGGCATGGCCTCCCCTGTCCGAATCCAATGCATAATTATTCCAGTCCTACCTCTGTCATCAGAGTTTTTACTGAAAACTTCAGAGTACTTAGTCACCAGCTCCATTAAGGATTCAACTTGAGATGTAGACAGGTTAGAATTGTCAATGGACACGGGTGGGGCCGTGTCACAGGGATCAGATATGACATTGCAACATTCTCCCTCCAAAACTGTTGTGTCAATAGAAGAAAGAAAATAAAACTCACCCAGATGTTGACCTGCATGGAGTTCAATGTCTTCTTCTGTGGTAGTCAGAACTTTCACTACAGTCAGGCCATTTTGAACCTTGCTAAGGGTGTGTGCAATAGCCACATTACTAGCCGGGTTGGGCTCCAGGACGCCTGTGTAGTCAGTTGGCACAGGAGATGATGCCGTTGCTCCTGCCACACATGCTGTGACAATTGTTTCACTCCATGCTGGTAGTTTGGTAGATACAAGCACAGAAACATTACAACAGGCTGCAGCTTTATGTCCTGTAGGGAGCAGAGGGAGCTCAACATTCCATAAAGACAATTTCTGATTTGCCACATCAAGGAGAGCATGGTGTTTTTGTAGGAAGTCCCAGCCAAGGATGACTGGATGGTGTGCGCCTCTAACCACCTGGAAATCATGCTGCAGTAATTCTTTACCAAGTCTCATGCCTAAAACTAAGACACCTAGCGTGTCCAGACATTGCCCAGTGACCGAACGTGCAAGTACCATGGAAGTCTTCATAGGCCGTTTTTTTAACATTGGATGTGAATGTCGAAAATCTTCCCCCACAATGGAAATAGTAGAGCCAGTGTCCACGAGAGCAGAGACCTCCACTCCTTCCACAATCGCCAACACATTTGCGGTCACCTTGTTAGGGGGTTGTGTGTGCTCATCCTTTGTATTAAATACTGTAAAATCAGTGCAGGGCTGGGAGGTTGAAGCTGACGTTTGCCCCTCAACATCAGCTAATGGAAGTTTCCCTGTGGTTTGAATGACTGCTGACTGTCAGGGGACCTAAACCGCACACTGCGTCGGTTCTGAGGGCTCCCATCTCTGCTCCACTGCTGGGCAGGACTAGGGCTGCGGGGCCGTCTGTAGTCATCCGTATGATACCTTCGGTCTTGAGTGAGTGGGGCACCCCCTGGAGAATAATAGGGCCTAGCTCTGACACCTCCCTGTGAGTCATCACTGTCGGATGGCATTGCACGATGCCAGTCATTCATCACTGCAACATCCTTGTGCCGTCTATCAAGTGCATAGGCATTATCTGACTGATATCGTGAACGGTGGTATGTTGGTGAGGGGCTGCGCATCATCCTGGGCTGCTCCTTAAATGAAGAAATTCTGTTCCTCTCCCAGAACTCCAAACATTCTGTAAGATGAGCGTTTTTGTCTTGTAGCTGGCGCACATCATTTTTTAGCTCCTTCACCGTCAACGTTAACTGTTCAACTGCCTGAAGTAATTTCCCATCATTGTGATCTGAATGCACCATAGCCACCTGAGTTTGGGGCACTTGAGTTGACACAGCATGAAGTTGCAAAGCTGCCCTGGCCCTTTCACAGCGGCATGCAACAATAAGAGCCTCGTCAATATCCGTCGCCCCTTGTTCATGAATCTTCGCTTGCAACGTTGGATCCAAGCCAGCCACAAAACGTCTGAATTTCTCACCCTCCTGGGCATTACGATCATAATCAGGAAAAGCCTCTAATACTAGACGAGTAATATCAGCACTGTACACTTCCAAACTTTCACCAATCTTGCGAGGGCGAGCATTCACGTGAGTTTGGAAAAATGGCAATGAATGTTGAAGGCCAAAAATATGTTTTAGTTTATCTTTCACCGCATTGTAGCTAGTCTTTACAGAACTAGGAAGACTGTCCCAGTACAGGAAAGCAGCATCAGACAGTCGTGTTGGCAATACTGAAGCTAGCATGTTCATTAAGTCTGTACCTTGTGGTGCCATTGCTTGCACCGCCACTTCAAAACGGCGGGGCCCAGCTAGAAAATGATTCAGTTCCATCACCCTTAAAAGCTGTCGGGAGCTCGATGTGCAGACTACCCGCGACAGAGGGTGCAAGAGGCGGCATTCTGTTTGTGTTGCCACTAGAGCTTGGCAGATTGGCATGAGCATCATCCAACGCAGCACCGTCATTCTCAGACATTCCTGTAACGTTAGGTCGATTTTTTTTTTTTTTCTCTCACCCTTGGGATGTTTCGTCTAGTCCTTGCGCAATCGTCCTTTGACGCTGCCGGTGACAATAAGAGTGTAATGTCCCAAAGGCGCTAATATCGCGTGCACGAAAAAAAAGTTCATAAAACTCCACAAAAGCGCCAAAAATGCAAAAATTCAAATAAACTTTTGCTTATAATTTACTCACCCCCTTGTCATCCAAGATATCCATGTCTTTCTGTCTTCAGTCGAAAAGAAATGATGATTTTTGATGAAAACATTTCAGGATCTTTCTCCATATAATGGAAGTCAATAGCCTCCAAACAGTTCAAGGTCCAAATGATAGGGATGGCAGACGCGAAACAGACGTTTCGGGGCTTTGCCGAGATCCCGAAGCGCAGATGTTTCGAAACACTGCTCCGAACTGTGATTCGAAACACCCGTTTCACGTGACTATGGCTAAATGAAGCTTCAAAGTGTTTCATCAGGTGGCGCCTGCCGAAACTGCGTTGATTAAAGGGGGCGGGAACAAACCACACAGTCACACATCTGTATGAAACTAATTCCCCACAGTTTAAAAGTGAAGTAAATCCATCTTCACCTCGTGGGTTTTTGTGAGAGGAGAGTGATTTTGTGATAGCAGTGATTTTGTGATAGCAGTGAGATTTATAGTGCGCTTTGGTTAGTTTTATTTAGGCTAGATTTAAATTAGATATATTGACTGATAGGTATAGACAGTGACATATAGTTAGGATAGATACGCCCAGGAAGCTGAAAAAAAACCTCACACTGGAGTGCGCTTCACTGATGCGTTCAAACACAGCAACTCCTGGTGAGCAGTCTCAGTCTTCATCTAACTTTATGGAGATGGGTAATCTGAATAATTATGAACATTATACTTCATATATGCTGTCAGTTTATGCTTTGTAAGTAATTGTTGTTTTAATTTTCATTCAGAGCCACAAATGTCAACATCAGGCCCATCATCATCATCATCATCATCATCAACAACAACAAAAACACCAGCAGAAACCCAGGACAGTTTATGGGAACTGTTTGATAGTCGTATCCGTGAAACCCAGATGACACACAGTACTACAGCTGATGCAACCGTAGAAGTGAAGAAGTACCTGAAAGATGCGTTTTTGCCCAGAACGCATGATCCATTAATTTATTGGAAAGAGAGAGCAGTAATTTTCCCTCATTTGTGTGTACTTGCAAAAAAATATTTGTGCATGCCAGCAACAAGTGTCCCTTGTGAGAGGATTTTTTCAAAGGCTGGAGAAATTATATGTAAAAAAAAGAAGTCGGCTGAGTCCTTCAACAGCAGAGCAATTAATATTTTTGAATAAAAATGTTTTGTGACAAAATGTGACACATTGTGGCTTTATTTATTTTATTAATGTTAATTTTGTATAACAAACAAAATATATATAGTTCTTTACAATGACGAGGCTACAGGTTACAAAACCAAGATCATGTAGTTGTCAGACAGATGTTAAAGAGGTCATAGAATGCCATTTTTGTACAAGTTAATATGATTCTTTAGTGTCTAAGTGAAAAGTTTGTAATATACTTTACTTAAAAATTCTCATTAGTATTGTAAGAAAACACTCATTTTACCTGGTCAAAACCAGCTCTGTTTTCAGCAAGTCATTTCAGTTTATGTGACTTTAAATGATAATGAGCTTTGCTCACCCCGCCCCTCTGCTCTGTGGGGCGTTCGGTTCGGTTCGACCCGACACAACACCACAACACACGTGGAGTGTTGCCTTGACAACAGTTGAGGGTATATTTTCGAGAAATAATGGCAACGGGAGTCTCTGAGGACACATCTGAGCAACCTTATCATTTTGAACCGGAGTCGGACCAGGAACAAGATGACAAACCCAACGAAGTTCGAACAGGACGTTTCTGAATGGTTGGTTAACGTCATCAGGGCCGTGCAGAGAGTTCTTCAGAGGCAGGGGCTCAAATGTAAAAAAGGGGCAATATGTAAATATATATATATTAGGGGTGTAACGGTACACAAAACTGACGGTTCGGTAGGTACCTCGGTTTTGAAGTCACGGTTCGGTACGGATTCGGTACAGCAGTTTTACAAAATTGCTTTTTATTAATTTTTATTCAACAGTGGTTTAATGAAAAAAAATTGTGTCTGTCCTTAAATGAATTCAGTTATAACCAGGGGCGGTTCTAGACCCTTTTTAGGGGGGCTTCAGCCCCTCTTGACTTCTGCCACAGCCCCCCTAAAAAATGTGTGATTAATATAAGCATATGAAACTGGCGGGAGGCTTCGGCTTCGTCCCGTCTTTTAGTCTGCGTGTTCTTCAATCCGCAGCGGCGCGTCAGAAGCAGAGGTGTGTGCGTTCATCTGAGCCTCATTGGTCCATCACCGGTCGTCAATGTCAAAATATTCGCGAAAACCAATCAAATCAGAGTAGGAGGGCTTTAAATGTTAACACAGAATCTGCTGAGGCTAAACGCGAATTTTAGCAGCGCGACTCAACGTCAAGTGAGAGAAATGTAAGATAAGACTCTGCTTCTTTAAGTCAGAAATGTTAAACAAAGACAAAAATATTCAGGCAAATGAATAGACTTTTGTCTAATTTCGCCATTTTGATTTGAAAATAGGCCAATGTGATTCACAATGTAATTAACAAACAAGAATATTAACAAAGCCGTTTTCTTCAGATTAGGCATAAGATTAATAATGAATGTGTAGGCTACATATTGTAAATTAATATTATTCCATGTGTAGCCTTCAGTAAATAAAAAGAAGCTCAGCTATTTCAGCCTGTATTGGGCATAAGATTAGTAATGTGTTTATTTTGTGGATTAATTTAATAAACATAAAACTTTAATAAACAGTAAATTAACGTGTCTAAGAAAAGTATTTATAAAACATATAAATGTCAGTATGTTAATATGCAAACCATATTTACTTTCTTCACTGACGAAAATGGAAAAACTATATCAGTTAAAGCTCAGCGTTAGGAGGGGAAGAGACTGGGCAAGATAAAAACAGAGAAAAAAAGAGAGAAGTGGAGATAAGAAAGACAAATAATCTACTGCCCAGTGACATGGTTTTCAAGCTACTGTTATCTAATTTTTTGGCCTTCAGAACATCTTAAAATGCACATATGTAGATCAGAGAAATAAAAATTTTATCAGGGGAGCTTTATAAGTATTACTTTATAAGTATTACTAAACAGCCATCCTATGGATATGCATGTTAGTAAGCTACTAGTTAATAGCGCAATTTGGACCCTAAAACACCCTCACTGGGGGCTAAGCCCCCCTAAAATGAAAATCCTAGAACCGCCCCTGGTTATAACTAAAAGTTTCTTAAATATAATGCTGTAAACTATATAGGAGCCCTTAGGCCTACATATTGCTATTAAAGATTAACAGAGCCCAAACTATTAGTCTAAATTAATTTGCTATTTATTTTTAGATATAAAAATCAACACTCATAAGCTTCACATAAGGCAGTTTTTGCATTACCATCTAAATCTAATTATTATAATTTTTTTCTCCAACTCGTTGTTGAAATATAATCATTTAGTGGCTGTAATTTTCATGACAGGTTTATTTAAACATACATTAAATAAACAAGACATCACTAACAGGCTAAGTGGTATATAATGAATATATATAGGCTAATATAGTGCATGTATTCAGTGAAAGAGTTAATCTCTAGTGAACTCACAGCTGTGGACACTGAATGACTTCTGAGGTAAATGTGAATCTACATGACATTGTTGTTTACAAGCTGTTTTATTGTCTTTCCGCGGTTGGAACACCGATGGAGCGATTACACAACATATGTTTCAATAAGTTGTAATGTATCCTCAACATACCTTTAGATATTAATTTCTTTAGGAAGAGATGATCGCGTTCACTCGCGCGCCGCGCGCTGCAGCTTGAAGTTGAACTGATACGCGTCTCTCTGTCACGTCACATAATAGAGCGTTAAAACGGCATATCGTTTGAATCTCGTGATAAAATGACTGAATACTTAATATTTTCGTGTGGGAACTCGGATTTAAGTGTGTTCCGCGCTTTAAACAAGCCGACTGTTAACTGTTATAGATTACATTCATAACCGTTCGGTACACGCACGCACCGTAACGAAAGCCTGAAACGTTAGTTCGTCTGTCCATGTAATTTTCAACCGATTTATGAATAAGAACAGAAAATTACCGCTCCACTTCACATGCCCAATGGAATTTGAACTTGCTTTCCCAGATCACGATTGGTTGGTGTATACATGACAAACGGGCATTGGTGAATTGTGTAATACTTTAAAATATATAATATATAGATTTGTAATTAAATCAACACATTAGCTCTGATTATGGATGAAAAAAAAATATTGGTTTACTTTTTTTTCCGTAAGGCCACACACTCTCTGAAAGGACCATATTTGGCTCGAGAGCCGCTTCTGAACAGAGGAAAATCAGCAATCAATGGCTGCGTCCCAATTCGCCTACTTATACTACGTCCTAAAAGTATGTACTCTTTTTGTGAAGAAAAAGTACATACTTTTGAGTGTGTAGCAGAAGAGTATGCAAGCTTTGGGACATACTACTTCGTCATCTTTAACGGACTCTGTTACGTGCGTCCCGTCACCGTTTAAACTGCCCTGTCAATCATCGTCACAGTTCAAATCCCCCACTTTCAATTTAATTTCCTACCGTATCGGAGAGAAATGTAGTCGCTCGTTGATCTGCCTTTCGTGGGTCTTTAATGCAGAGACTCTTCTCATGTGTTTGCAAAGTTAATGGCCAAACGTATCATTACAAAAGTTCTCAATGTTCTCAAAGTTCTCAAATATAATGTGGATAATATTGAATAAATATATTTTCGTCAGGTTAAATACTGATAATTGCTCACTCAAACCACTTTATCTAATCCTCTCCACTTAACCGTCAGACTCGCGTAACCGTCATGTTTGTAGTTTTTTAACACTTTTTATCCGCGTTTGTAGTTCTAATCGAATCCTCGTCCATCTCGCAATGGGTTGTGGGCAATATCAGCCGTTAGAGTGCGCATCGATCTGCACTTCGGATTCTGACCGGAAATAGTAAACCATCCGGGAATCTTTGGAATACTTTTTTCAACATACTAAGATTTGGGACATACTAATTCTTTTTTCGAATACTATTTAGTACGGATAGTATGCGAATTGGGACGCAGCCAATCAAAACGCACTCAACCCATAGCAACGCGTTATGGCAACGCCTCAACAGAAATTGTCCGACTTTTGAGCCGTTCGTTACTATTGTATACATTGTCATCAATGTCATGTTATAATAATCACAATTATTTAGTTTTATTGACCACGATATTATCATTGATATTTGTCTGAGAGGGGCACTTTTGATTCATTTTGAAAAAGGGCAGGGGCTCGAGCACCCAACCAACCCAACCCCCCCCCACCCCCCCCGGCACGGCCCCCCGCACGTGCCTGAACGTCATGTCACTTTGATCTATCTTTGTACTGGCAGAGTAGCGTAACGTTAGTTGCTATGTGTTTACGGATGTATATGCTAGTTCATTGACAGATCGATGTTATGTTATAAGATTTTTTTTGACATTACTTCTTAATCAGTAACAGACACCGTTATAAACCATCTACAAAAGTAAGCTTAGTGTAGTGATACCACGTTAACTTTATCACCCGAGTAACGTTACACAGTTTGTAATAACAACCATAACGCGTTGTTCATTATAAACGTGGGATTATGAATTATATTGAGAACGTCATACACAGAAAGCATGCCGTAATATAACTTACCCTGTAAACTTTAGCCTCATTCATCATGAAGCGTGCAAGCGATTTGCAAAGATTAATATAAAGGTTGATAAAACGTTACACTCACTTCTTCCTGAGGTGCAGCAGGAACACAATCCTTTTTTCAAGAGCAGCTTATTAGCAAAACCTGCTTTACACTGACCCTCGTTTATAAAGCAGTCTTCTGAGAAATGATTCGCGCAAACATTGACGTTGATCGGGGGGAATATTCCCTTCTAAAACAAAACTCAGCAGCCACTGGGTCTTCAGCGGTTCGGATTTAGGAACATCAAAATGACTGCTGTGTTCGTTATTACACCCAACAACACAACACCACAATCGCTTAGATGCCCTTCTGCTCCAGCATATCAACAATGGCGGACTGATGACAGCTCGCTCAGGGCGGGTCTGTGTTGAAACTGCTGCTGTCAATCAACAATCGTAGGAGGGGCGTACACCGTGTAATGTCACACGGTCAGACGGCTCGATTTGAGACAGGGGAAAACATATAAGGAGATTTAAAAAAAACCACGATGTATTTTTATCATTATAGGATGGTTGTGTACAGGCACTGCCAACACACATTTCCGTATAATCAACTTGTAAAAGTGCATGTACCATTATATGACCCCTTTAAAAACAATTTTTTTTACATGGATCATTAGCCGCGTTTCCACCGCAGGAACTTTCCCCCGGAACTAGGAACTTTGGGGGAGAACTTGGTGTGTTTCGACCGCAGGAACCAGGGTCTAAATGAAGTTCTGGGTAAATATTTCCCCCTCCAAACGGCCCTGCTTGCGAGGTGGGACTTTTTAAAAGTTCGCAAACTTTCGGGGGTGGGACTTGGGCGCTGAACATGCTGATTGGTTGAGCTCTCGCAGCATTTTTTTTTCCCACCGCCATATTTACAAGTCTTTTGCGAGGTGGGTTCCGTGGGTTCTGCGTTCAGTAAATATTTTCTTTGCAACAATGGAGTTCAACAAAAAATTGGACCGATGGACTGACGACGAGGTTCAGGCTTTATTGAGCATATATGCGGAGGAGGACATCCAGCGGGAACTGGAAACAGCGACCCGCAATGAAAAGGTATACGTTACCTGAAGATATCGACTCGGTTCCAGTCACACTGGAAAACAGTGCAGAGAGAAGTTGAAGAAATTAAGACAAGATTACAAGAAATTAAAGGATCATAACAACCGGAGCGGTTCCGACCGGCGTATCAACAAGTGGTATGACCGCCTGGACGCGTTGTCGGGACACAGATCGTCCTTTTCTGGTGCAGCGGTAACGAAAGACTCGGCTAGTGCGTTGTTGGAAACCATCCAGGAATCCGAGTGGGTTGAAGGTAAATATCTCATCTTGGTATCATCTATTAAACTCGTTGTAGTGTTTAAACACGTTGCAGTAACTTTTTTCAACGTGCTTTTCCAGACGTAACGAGTGGCCCCAATGAATCGCAGGCAACGGAGACCAACGTGTTTTTCCCCGCGGTCACCAGTAGCCCGCGTCCCGTGTCCTGCCGAACCGCACACACGCCTAGGTATAAAGCTGACAAAAATGTGTATATATTTAAAAACTGATGTGTAATCCTTAATGGTTTTGTTGTTTTTAATTGTAAACTTAAATTGCCCATGATAAAAATTGCACACTGGGCATTGTTCAAGCTGGGCAAACAATTGTTCATTATTTGTAGTGAAAACACTTTAAATAATTAATTTATGGTTTCTATTGTTTCATGGTTGCCTTGTGTATTAATTTCCATGTGTTTCTGTGTAATTTTTCTACTTAGAGAAAAGGAAAAGGGACTGTGACTTTTTTGATGCACTGAGGGACATGGAGGATGCTAACCGGGCCGTCCTGCAGCATGGACAAGAACAGCGTGACCAATATATTCAGCTGTTACTTGAGAGCCAGGCCGAGGAGAGATGAGGAGCCAAGAGTTGGCATTCCACCAGTCAGAAGCGGAAGAAAGCAGACGGCAGCAGAGGGACTTTCAGGCTTTCAGGCAGGTGTGTTCTTGGACAGTTTGTCCAGTCGTTCAAGAAGTAGCCACAATGACCAGCCGCTTGAATGAAGCATTTGCACTACCACATTTGTACTTTATATATTGTACGTGTTGGCACAGCTCTTGGACAGGTTATTGAAAAATACACTTTTTTTATATTGTTGTTTTCACATTTTATATTTTCATTTTATTGTTCTAGTAATTTATTTGTCTTTGCACTTTTATTTTAATCTTGTAAGAAC
The DNA here is from genome assembly GCF_949357685.1 of Gobio gobio. NCBI lineage: Eukaryota > Metazoa > Chordata > Actinopteri > Cypriniformes > Gobionidae > Gobio > Gobio gobio. The sequence continues at coordinate 3,368 of NW_027645673.1, read as the reverse complement.
TAATCTGTCTAAAATAAAGTCAAATGTGTAAAATGTCACTGTGTCTTTAATTTCCACATTCTACCTATATAACCACATTCTAATTGTATTCATATAGTGTAGGAAGCAAATAAAAGGGCTGCTGCTCGCAAGTCTTTCTGAATATGCACATAAACATATCTATAAACCCAAATATTATATATTTAAATGTATAACTATATGTGAATGTAGTATAATAACGTATAAACACAACTTAAGTGAAGCCATAAGTGTGGTCCTGCTTCATTTCAAATTTGAGGAAGAAGTCTCTAAAATTATGCATTTAATGAAGCATATTGTAATACTAGTCATGTGAATTTTTTTTTTTTTTTTGTGAATGTTAAGAGATGTTATTGTGATAAAAAATAAAATACTTGCAGTCTAGTACCTAATCTTTCAACCGCTTAATTCAGTCTATTGTTTTCATTCAATTAACTTTTCACACATCTGTCATGAATGACTGAAACCTCATTATCCTTTTATAGAAAATATTTGTTTTGGAATTGAGCTATTACAACACATTCAGATTTTGGATTGCCCATCATCCCATTTTGCATTAAAATGGTCAAACCAGGTGAAAGTGCACGTTTAAATAAGCAGTGTTGGTAATGTGTATACCAGCAAAAGCAGCGCTGCTTGCATCTCCTCCACTTGTTATTGTTGCAGACAGTATCGCGCAAACTTTTACTGTCCGTCGGTGACTGGGAGAAGCAGTCGCGCGCATTCCCACGTCATCGGATTAATTTGCCTAATCTCCCCGGTACTTTAGGTTTTCTTTGGTAAACCCAGAGTTTATTTTGTTCTCCTCCCTCTTTTTAAAGCACCAGCAGTGTTTAAAGGTCCCTTGGCATGAAATTTTCATTTTATGAGGTTTTTCAACATTAATATGAGTTCCCCTAGCCTGAATATTGTCCCCAAGTGGATAGAAATGTTGATCGGTGTAAACCCGAGTTCTGGCTGTCTCTCTCTGCCTTTGAGAAAATGACAGGCCAGACGAGCCAATCCTGAAGTCTCCTGGTTTGACGTCCAAGCAGGAACGGTTTCCTCCCTTTCCTCCGCCCAGAGAATCTGGCACGCCCATGCAAACGCTCGAGAGATCATTGCATCATTGCTTGTGAACGAGTGAACGCTGGCAGTTTCTCAGTGTTTGGATGTACAAATGAAAACAGAAGTCTTTTTTCAGTTCCTTCTGATCTGTGATCAGTGATTTCTGATGTGTAGCTAATTATTTATTATTCGTGCACACGCAGCGGCTTCTCTCTCTCCCGACAGAACGGTGTTTTCGTCTTTTCTATCTTGTGAGTCAGTGTTTTTGTACGTCCTCGTCGCGTCTATCGGTTATAAAATGTGCATACAGTCATGAGTTTCTGCTCAACATCAGCACATCTTTAGAGATAAACCTCACACACGCCGAAGCTCGGCCTTCAACATCCCCGACCCCCAGTACTGCATCTGGCCCACAGCGGAGGCACCAAACGCGGCGCGAGATTAAGCAGACGGGGGGTAAGCGTGAGCATATCCGGGCTAGCCCCACAATAAACTGGATTACATTCGTTTACTGCTGTTGTGTCTTTGTTTGCGCTGTGTACTCAACGCGCGTCACTGACGCTTTTATTTTATTTTAAAAATAATGCTATTATCAACACTTACTTTTAACTCGTTCATCTCGACAGCTGTAATGGTACTTTGCATGTGTTACAAAGTTGGTAATAATGATGAAGACGGACTCGATGTGACTGGGACTCGTGTTTATTCAGAACTCTCAGATACAAACACAATAAACTCGCGCTGACTGACAGCGCTCTCATAACATAACTCAGTAGTTACTATAAATAACTTTGTTAGCAATCGCTGAGCTCAGTCTCTGGTAGCCTACATTAGTGATGTCCGGTTCGCGAACGATCTTTCTTTTGAACCAGTTCTTTTTAGTGAACCGAATCAGTTCACCAAATCGGACTGAATCGTTCTAAACGGTTCGCGTCTCCAGTCAGCGCTGATCCATAATTTACTAAAGTTACTAACTTTCTGACATGAGTGACAGTCCCTCCGACTAGAAATAGACTAATAACCTGAAGTATTTGCTGTAACTACAACAGTTCAGACATGCTGAGAACTGATGTGAAGTGAACTCAGGTCCATCCGTCTCTCTGGCAGCAGCTCGTGCCTGCTCGTGCCTCGTTAAACCACGCCCCCTCCGCTCATTTAAAATGCAAAGATGTCAGCCAATCACAACAGTGGGCGTTTTTACTGAAGTCTCACAGCAGACACGCCTCTTGAAGCAGGGCATTCAGCCACAGGGCAAACAGCAGTATAGAAAAAATGCCTTATATTTCTAAATTATGACATTTTATGATGTAAAAGTCATACTAACAATATAAGTACACCTCAGGAAACATTATAAAATAATAGAAAAATGCCATGCCATGGGACCTTTAAATACTTAATTCATTCATTCAAACTGCACAAATTCTTTTCTTACTGAGTATTTTGGTCGTATTTCAAGTATAAATATAAAAAAAAATATGAATTTAATCTAAATCTAAAGTAAGCGAAGTTTACTTAAAAAACAAATTAAATTATCTGCCACTTGACAAAAATACAAAGTAAGAAAAGCATTCTTTGCAGGAACATTCATTGCTCATATTTTCATCATGAGGACACTGTCAAAGTGACAAAAATGGCATGTCCTTTTATACAGGATCCTGACCTTCACTTGATAATCCTCTAGAAGTAACCTAATAATTTGAATTTCCTTTAGGATTTCCTTTTTGAATTCCTTTAGTGGTTGGATGCATAGATGACACTCATATTCCCATCATCACACTTTCTGAAAACTGATTACTGTATGGGATGGAAGGATGCTGCCAGATGGTAGTACGAGATATATGGCATAACCACCACCACAGCTGTTAAATACATTTATTTACATTTTTATAGTCATCTTTATTTCCTACAAATACTTTATTCTTTTTCTGTTGGGTGTTAATATTCTTGCCTCCATCTCCTCTTCATCTGTCAGTGGTGCTGGAGTTTGGCTGGCCTTAGTAGAAGTCAAATGTTAATGTAATTCCCCTGATTAATAAATGTAACAGGTGGGATCAGAGAATATTTTATTATGTGAAAGAGCATAGACCCTTTTCACATTTCTGGGTTTCCGGAAGCTGAAGTCGTCATAGTTGGGTTAACTCTTATAGCGGTGAATGAGAGAATACATTAAATATGTATTTTTGTGTCTCCATTTGCTCAAATAGCAAAGAAAAACTCACAATAGTGATTTCACAACTTTCAAAAAGATGGAAAAATTAGAGTGAGATTGATAACGGAAGTGAAAAGAGAGAAAGATGTTAATT